>NC_046380.1:37143145-37235551 GCF_011125445.2 Fundulus heteroclitus
GTTTATTATCTCCCTGCAGCGCTACCAGACTCTTCTGTGACGTGTACAACCCCCAGAGCAAGACCTACTGCAGAGGGCTGCAGGTTCTGTGTCCAGAACATTCCAGAGATCCCAAGGTTGGTGGTCCTCCATCGGCTGTGGGGGAAAAAAACACAACAACGACCCTTCCAGCAGATCTCCCAACTTGTTCGGTTAACAACATGCGTGATTTTTTTTATTATTATTTTTTACGTGGAGATCCAAGCCTGTTTCTTCCGGTTTGCCCTCCAGGTGCCGGTAGACGAGGTGTGTGGATGCCCCCTGGTGAAAGAACGTGTTTGACCCGACGGGAGATTATTGCAGGGTGTCCAAACGGAAGTGCAACAAGCATTATAACTGGGAAAGCTGAGGAGACTGAGGTGGACTTGGAGCGAGTCAGAGTGGTAAGGACTCTGTTGCCATGGAAGCTGCTATTTTAAAAGCTGCAGCCGGTCTTGATGATCTGACCCATTGTGTTTTTTTTTTTTTTTGTCCCCACAGTGGTACAAGCTGGACGAGCTTTTCGAGCAGGAGCGTAACGTCCGGACTGCCATGACGAACAGAGCCGGTCTGCTGGCCCTGATGTTGCACCAAACTATCCAGCACGACCCCGTGACGACGGACCTGCGCAGCAACAAGGATAGGTAGTCAGAGTTGTGCAGATCCCTGTACATAATAACATAATACGGTGGGCTAAAGATGTAAAGTTCTAGATTAGCTACTACTTTGATCAAAGACGATTTTCTCTACATTTTAGAGCGTGCGTATGATAATATATTTTTCCCTAATAGAGGTAGACGAGCGCATCGAGTTGAAAACTGCTGTTTTTGGTATAAGCATTTTGAATAAACAACTGAAACATGCTACACGTGGTGTCATTGTTCCTGTGTCAGGTCTGATGTGTTTACGCCAACGTCACATACATATATCCATACTGTCGCAGATGATCTTAACCTGCGTTTACGTTTTATGTCCTGATTGTCGTTTCATATAAATAAATTGGGATGATTTTTGACAACTTTTAAACTTGAATATTGCAGTAAAATGTGGAACAAATGATTCAAATTTCAAATGATTACATATTATACTGGAAAAATAGCATAATTAACTAGGACATACTTGAGGTAGGCTAAACTATTTCATTTACACTAGTTTGCATCTCTTGAACTTTTTCACACTTTCTCTTGTTATGACCACAAACCTCAGACTCCCTCTGAATATCTTTAATTATTGCTCCTAGCTCCTGTTCCTTGACCATTCATGAGGTCGACGGTAAGAACACTTGTGGGGAGGAAAGGAACTTAGGACATCTGTGCCGATTCCAGACAGCCTTTAACTCTGACGTCGTCATGAGACAGAAACGCACATAGATGATTCTAATGAAATCCGGCCTACAGCCTTCCGAAAATGAACTACAAAATGCATGCTTTGTATGTCGTGTCATGCAAGGGATTGTGGGATTCCTTATAGCACCTTAGCGATGGTAACGGACATGATGAGGTTAGTGTGCTAAAGGAACTGGTAGGAAGGGTACAGGTTCCTTCCTTATCGTGGTGACCGCAGACACCCTTCCACTTTGGCTAAAGAGTCCTTACAAATTAGCCGTATTTAGATGGACCCCCAGTGTGTTTTGGGGGATTTATGATAAGGACAGTAGTTGGAAAGATAGTGCAGCATTCAAACATTTTTACAAATAGAAATCCTAATCTGAATCTTAATTGGATTTAGTTCTGGAGTTTGATAAGCATGCCGACAGCGTGATACAGCTTCAATTCAATTCAATTCAATTTTATATAGCGCCAAATCATGAAACATGTCTTTTCAAGGCACTTTACAAAGTCAAGTTCAATCATATTATACAGATTGGGTCAGATTATACAGATTGGTCAAAAATGTCCTATATAAGGAAACCAGTTGATTGCATCAAAGTCCCGACAAGCAGCATTCACTCCTGGGGAACCGTAGAGCCACTGGGAGAGTCGTCTGCATTGTACATGGCTTTGCTGCAATCCCTCATACTGAGCAAGCATGAAGCGACAGTGGAAAGAAAACTCCCCATTAACGGGAAGGAAAACCTCCGGCAGAACCGGGCTCAGTATGAACGGTCATCTGCCTCGATCGTTTACAGAAGACAGAACAGAGACACAACAAGAGAAACAAAAAAGCACAGAAGCACACATTGATCCAGTGATCTGTTCTACGTTAGATGGAAGTAGCGGGTGAGCCGTCTTCTCTGGAAGATGTCACAGTTAACAGAACGCCAGACCAGGTGTACCTACTATGAAGATAAAGAGAGAGAACAGAAAGTTAAAGCAGAAATGACAACACGTAATGCATAATTGAAGAACAGTAGAACTCTATAGAGTAAGAAAATTAGATCCTGATATCCTCCAGTAGCCTAAGCCTGTAGCAGTAAAACTATAAAGGTAGCTCAGAGTAACATGAGCAACTCTAGTTATAAGTTTTGTCAAAAAACTTATAACTAGTTTTTTGACATTCTGATCTCACTGTAGGAGTGATCAGAATCAGCTTAATTTGCCCAAGGAATTTTACTTTGGTTACAGCGCTCTCAGAGTACAGATAATTATATGTTTTTGGGCAAGAAAAAAAAAAGGGAAGTGAGTTTTGAAAGTGCATATAATACCCAGTTTGTTTTCACAACATTGTAGTTCAGTGTAGAGATGTGCATTGCGTTTAGCAGGTTGAACAGCAGAGGTAAGAAACTTTGGGGCAGCTGGATTTTGTAAATAGTCCCCTGTGGCACCAACCTGGAGGCTGTTTGTGTGCAGGATGAATGCGGTCTGCAAAGATATTTAGCAGCCATTTTCCTGACCCTGGACCTGTACAAGTCCTGAAAAGAGGGCAGGTGAGTATCTCCATAGGTGAGCCCTTATGCTCCTCCCTGCAGACCTAAATGTTGTTGTCTTGGCCAGTCCTGTTTTGTGGATGAGCTAAACCACACAGATGGACAAACACAGGATAGAGTGAATTATGGCCAGGTACAAGACGACCAACAGCTCCCCTGGAAGGTTGTATTTCTTGATTTGCCACACAAACTACAGTCTCTGCTGGGCCTTCTTCTGAACAGTGTCGACATGCAAGTCCCCAAGAAAATGGTGGTTCAGGGAAATGTGCAGTGCTGGGTTCCTAGCTCACGTAGCATTTTGCATAGGCAAAAAGGTTCAGTTTTGCTCTCATCTGTACAACGCAACCTACTTCCACATTTGTATTTGCCGTGTCCCCTCCATCGGTGATCCTGCTTCCTAGTTGTATCCCTGCTTTCACGTACGTGATTTAGGTGAAGAGGTTTTCAGCAGAACTGTGCGGGGTTGCCGAGGAGGCAATGCAATCGTTGGCGTGCCGTAGCAGAGCTGCATCTAAACCATCGCCCTCTGTGGCTTAAGATTAAATGTAAATAGAACTGGTCAATTTATTTTAACAGTGGTTTTCTTTTTGGCATTCCTGTCCTGTGAACAGGTTCTCCCACTTCATCTCTGGATCTCTACGTCTCCACCAGACTCAACGTTGACCTTATGGTACTTCTCTAATTAATCCTCTCCTCGCCATGCAAGTTTAGGTGCACTCTTTCTGTGTTTTTTTTTAAGATAATTGTTTAAATATTTTTCCATGAGACATGTATGGGATGTCGTTTTATACGTTAACCCAGGTTCAAACTTTTCCACAGCTTTATCCCTAACCTAGCTGGTGTGTTTCATTGTCTTCACGATGGTGCTTGTTTCTAATGTTCTGAGACCTTCACAGAACACGATTGCACTTGATTTTACAAAGTGGTATCAGATTAAAGGGCCTTGAATGTGCAATACAGCAAAAAAAAAATTCCCTTTTTACTTCTCAGTTATGAGCTACTTTTTTGGTCTATCAAATAAAATCCACAAAAATCCTATAGATTGTGCATGTCACAACAGGGAGGTCAGGAAGCTTTTCCAGTTTACCAAGGAAACTCTGTATGGGGACAAGAACAAACTGATAAATCCTGATAAAAGTGCACTGCAGCGCCATTTTCAATGTTGAAAACATCCAAAAGGCTATTAACTTACTTCACTTTAGCAGTATTTAAATTGAAGAATATTTTTTTTCATCCATACAATTTTATTTTTCAAATCATTTTGAAAGTTGCATAGAATTTCTGATGTTATCGAGTGACAATGGCCAACTCTGATAACCTGGTGCATTTTATCATTTGGGTTTTTAAAAAGCTTTGCAGAGAGAAGGAGAAACCTTGCATACCTTGAACATTTGCATTTTAAACAAAATACTGCAAATTTTAATCAAAACAATGTGTATAAGTTTCCTCTTCTGCCTCCTGTTATCTTAAATATAGCCCTTGTGGTTTATTAGATATAATCTGTAAAATTCCTCACTATATCTAACTCCCACCTTAGGTGTTAAACCTATTTCTGACATAGTTTTTTCCTAATACTGTAAAAAAGGGAAAAGGAAAAAAAAGCTATAAAAACATACAAACCATGAACGCAGCACCTAATATGGAAGACTAGACGTAGAAGGATCTAGGACAAGACGATTCACCCCTTTGCCTGCTGCTCTGACTGGAACACAGCCTGTGCAAAAACATTAGAAACAGTTTTATTCTATCATGTTTTTACTCTTCTTACCAAATTCTTTAAACAGACCAGCCTTGAAATTAGCTATTGCTCAGTAGAGAATAGAATTCAGCTCCTTGTTTGTTTGGTTTTATGCGTGTGCGAAATCTTTACGTAATTTACTAAAAAATCGTTTGAACTCGAAACATGTAATCATTGATAATTTGAAAAAAAAAAGTTGGGAAAACTACCCAAATATGTATTTCGTGTTGTTAGAACTGGCCTTTGTGATTGTGTTAAATTCATATCAGTTATTCACTAGTTATTAGCTGTATTAACATTAATAAGGCATATACTGAATATTAACTGATACTGTATATTCTGGTTAGTCTGGTAGCATTCATCGTGTATGTTTTTATGTTTTTTCATGGAAACTTCCTTTGTATTCAAAAAAAAGTTATCTTTGTACTGACACAATCATCTCAGAGCTGAATGTTCAAGGTTTTATTCTCTTGTCGTTTATTCTTGTCTCTTGTCAATCAGATACATTACACGCCTGGGAGGACCAACACACACCTTTCTTATCGTACCCCTGAACGCGGCTGGTCTGCCCACAGGATTTGCATAGAACCAATTAAATGGCGTTGCGTACCTTACTCTAGCCTATTGTACGCTCGGCTCTTCCTGTGGGTGGAGCCAACCGTTGTACAACTTTATAAGTGGCCAAATTAAATTAGACTTTGACTTCTGAGATCTTCATTCTCTGTGTCCTTTCCGCTGGTTGGTAACAAAAGAACTGGGCGATAGTAAAAAAAACCTGTCAACGTCTGTCCATCTGCAAACAAGCGAAAGCGCGGTTTTCTGTCGTACATCGCTTTTTTAGTCCTTGTGGGCTTCCGTTGATGGAGCTGGGTGCATGGTGCAGGCAGGGCTAGTTTAGACCTGGTTCATGAACTGAAGAGAACGTACTCTTTGTAAGAGAGTCGCATACATTTGGGGGAATATTAACCGACGAAGGTGTGTGATATTTTTTCTATCCACCTTTGGTGAAACTATTTAGAGCAGCGATGACAGAAGCCAGCTGTTAACTATGTCAATTATGGATGTCAGCACAGCAGAGCACCACCAAGCGCTGCTAATGCTAACGGCTGCTAACATATCCCCCGCTATCAGTAAAGGTGTCTGTCCATCTGACGCACCGCTGATTGCGCGGGGTTTACTCGCGGTGTCGCGGTGTTTGTTGCAAACGGGGGAGTGAAAGTGAGAGTAGCCGAGAGTCGGAGCGTTTTGTGCGGAACTTTGCGCATGCTCGCTTGTGCGGCTAACGTTACGCTTGGCGGCTAACAATAGCTACATGTCTTTTGCTAGCTGATTCCCCGCTCATAAGAACGACTGGTAGCTTTGCGTTGAACTGTTAACAGTTTACAGTTTAAACTGTCACGTTAAGATGAGAGTTGACTTTCGGTTTCGCTTTATTTACGCACTGTGTTGGAATACATTGTACTTCACCTTTATTTGAACCCACCCACCCCCCTTTTTTTCTCTGCAGGTTCAGTGATAAACTCCTGATCAGCTAACACCTCCCTGACCCCTCCAGGCTGGGGTCAAACGGGCCACTCCGAATAGGATGCAGGCGCGACTGTAGAGGATATCTTGTCTGTCTGCAGGCGGACGCGTTGGATCCTCTGTAGCCCTTCATCGGTGCACAGATGAGCGGAGAAGCAGCCGGGAGTCGGCTCCCTGTCAGTGAGCCCGTGGAGAAGGTTCAGGGGGGAAACCTCATAGGGAGCATCAAGACAGAAGATACCTCTGATGAACCACCGGCACCCTCAGATGGACCGATACGGGCAGCGATGGAGGGCTCGGACCCTGCTGGAGGCACCCCAGCCGGGGCCAAAGACCAGGGCAAGGCTGCCGGTGAGCCTCCCATGGACTGGTTTGAGCCGCTGGAGGAGGACGACGACGATGACGGCACCAGTCCCTGCAGAAATGATCCAGACGAAGAAAGCCTGGCAGGAGAGAATGAGAGCGTTGCAGGCAGCGAGAGAACTACAAAAAGAGTATATCAGTGAGTTTAGTTATGGCTCTTCAGTGAACGCAAACTGAAGTTGCAACATTTGTTCCCATACATAGTTTTTTTTTTTTCCATCTTTAAATCTGATTTTCAAATTCAAAGGTATCGACGTAAGCGCTCGCATCCGGATGAGGGGTGGATTGATTGGCCGGCGCTAGGGCAAGGTTGGAAACGCAAAGAGGTTGTCCGACGCTCGGGCTCCAGCATTGGCCAGGTCGATGTGTATTATCTAAGGTAAGTGATGGACATCCATAAATCAATACTTGTCTGGCTCTGATCAGTGCACCTATTTACAATTTAAAAGAGATCAAGTAAACATTAGGATATGAGCTTTGATGCATAAATGGGGATTACCTTATTTTTCTGACTATAAACCACACGTCTTTCATAGTTTGGCTGATCTTGCGACTTGTATATCAAATTTAAAATGATAATTCATATTGAACAGCATGAACCATGGAGTAAATATTACCATCTATCGCCACAAGAGGGCTTGCCAGGCTTGTCAAAACTATAATGCTCCTGTACCACATCAACTTATAGACAACAAAGACTGAACACATGTCTGTATGTTGTTTTGTTGTCTCAGTATGCGTTCACACAGGTTAGCATTGCACGGTGCAGCTCAAAGGACCCAGACCGCGACAGAACCCCATTAATGGCCTATCCATGAAGCTAATAACAGCTAGCGCTAGCGTACAGGTCTGTTGTCTGGGCGGGTTACAGCTTCGCCGATGCACTGAGCTTTATGTTGCTCTGAAACATCCGTGTTGTACTGTTAGCTTAGCACGTAGCACAGCTACGTTCATGGTCTAATTTAGGCGTAATCTTGACAACTTTCAGCGTAACGGGCCATCGCTGAAATGTGCTGGATAAAACCTTTCTGGTTGGAGTTTCTAATTTACCCCATTCATCCTCCCAGGTATGTTTCATGTTATTCAGCTGGTTGTGGATGCTGCTGTGTAATTTAATAAACTGGCTTACCAGATTAAATGTCAGTTTTTATTCTTGGTTCGTGTGAAATAAATGTCTAAATCAATGCGTATAGTCCGGTGCGACTTCTATGTTTTTTTTTTTTTTCCCTCTTAATGACAAATGTTTTGACGGATGCAACTTGTATCCCAGAATGACTTATGGTCCGAAAAATATGGCAATACAAAAATACGACCTTTACCCAAAAAAACTGCTGTGCATTTTTCTCTTGCATCTCGTAAATTGCACCAATGGGTCAGATTTAAAAAGGCAGAAACTGGCATCACCCTGGAGAAAGCTTGTTTGGTGCATCTCTAATAAGGACTGGTTGCAAGACATGTCTTAGTTTTCAATTTAGAAGGGTTAAGAATTTATTTATAGTTTGTTAATTCACAGCAAGTCTGAAATCCATATTGGTAATTGTTTGGTTTTAACTTTAAGGGCTTCTTTGATAGCTGAATTCTTGTTTTCTCTTAAGTTGTTGAGCTTTTTAACTTTTTCTGAATGTTTTTTTTTTTTTTTTTTAACTTGAATTGGAACAGCTAAAAACTATCCAAGTAATGACTACCCAAAAATGCCATCTGGGTTATATCTTTGAAAAAAATATATCCATGAGGTCCCTTTGTGACGAAAATAATCAGTACTGTGTGTTATTTTTATTTATTCATTTTTTTATATATTTTTTTTAATGGTTGTTTTTTTTCTGCATTACAGTCCACGGGGCGATCGAGTGAGAAGCAGAGTAGAACTAGCTACAACGCTCCATGGAACTGACTTGACAAATTTTGAATACAAGACTGGGAAGTTCTACCACGGGGATGCCCCTAGAGCTCGAGGCAGAACGAAGGTTTAACTTCATTTTTTTTAACCACTTTAAACAACAAAACAGCAAAAAGTTTAGCCCTGCCCAGACGCTGTCTCTGATCTTTCAGAAAAGGTTTCGGGATCGGTCCTCCTCAGAGTCCAGTTGGATGGACGGAGCTGAGACCCCAGACTCCTACCACAGGCTCACCCCGAACATCACGCCCAAGAACTTCCAAATCAACCAGAAGACTTTCTTCCTGAACCACTCCACAGGGGAGTCTAAACAAAGCCCCAGCTCTGAGGAAAAACATTCAGAGGAGAAAATCCGGCTTCCTTTCCCCTCGTCATCTCGACCGCTCTCGCTGCCTTCGGTAAAGGGAGAATTTGGATCAGAGGAGAGCACTCTGTAAGTTCCTGACTTACCCGCTGACTTTCTTACAGCGGCTTCTTAATGAGGACCGTTTTTCTTCTTCCTCCTGTAAGCTGTTGGTGATCCTTGATAAGGAGTGCTTGATGTTACCACATTCACCGGTCATCCTGTAATCTCAAGCATGTAATCACTTTATTTAACAAACCAACAAAAAAAACTTTCAAAGTTTGAAACTTTTAAATTTATGGCTAATTACGGATGATTTTAGAGCTTTTTTTCAATCCTAAATTTAATAAGATAAGATTGTCAACCATAGTACAACCCATTTCAATCTCATCTAAGAGAAACCTTTATACACGTTGGCATTCTGATAAACTTGACTTAAAGTGACCTCGCAAGGCTGTAGACGCCTCATGTTTTCAGATCCCGGGCCTCCATCTGTCTGGATAAGCCTACATCTATATACTGTATGCTTATGCACTTCACTACAGTGGATGTGAGCTTATTATCACCTTGTTTTTCCACAGGGTCTGTGCAAAGTGTGGGATTTCGTTTACAGGCACATGGTATGACAAACAAAGGAAGAGGCCCTGCTGTCCCTCCTGCTGGGGTATGTCTGTGTAGGAGTCTACAGTCAGTAACGCGTCAGAAATAAAACGTATAACAGAACCTATTTTCATACATTACCTTTTCATCTCTCTCCTTTTTTTTGAACCCCAGCAACATCGAAGTCAATAGAGCACCCACTGATCCGCTTCAGAAAGGTAAGGCAATGCGAGTTAACAAGCTGCGGCTTCACACTGACGTGTTTGGCTGCAGAAGAACATACAATTAGCATGTTTAGAAGCTCGGTGCATATTAAGGCTGCGGACGTCGTCTCAGCATTGTGAAAGGCAGATGATTCACGACTGCTATGACAGCTATTTGTTTTCACGTCTGGGCCGGTCAGTGGATTCCCTGCGGTCAATGTGTGGGATGTCACAACAACATCGACTGTGGCCAGTGTGCTAACTGCAAGCATGGACTGCAAAGCCCCGAGGCTAAAAAACGCCTGTGTCGGAAACGTAGATGCATATGTCCAATTCGCAAGGTAAGGCGGACGGATGCTCGGCTCCTTCATCTTTCTTTTTTCAACTCTTTTCTAACTGTAGTCTTTCCTTATTATCATTGTTGTTGTTTTTTTGTTTTTTGCAGCAAAGCCCAGGAAGCAGTAGTGTCACTTACAAGAGGTCTTTTGACACTACAGACACGTATGATGACAGTGTAGGTTTTCAAATTACAATACCTGATGATTTATATTTGCTAAATGTCTTATTTTAATCGTAGCCTTTTACTGATATTTTTCTTTTAAAATTACAGAATGATGTCATGGAGTCCCAGGTAACACTTTTGTACTACTGGATTTGTTGTTTTCGAATGTAAATGAATGGAAAACTGTAATATTAGGAATCCCTGATGTTTCCCAACACAGCATCAGAGTCTCAAAGGCAGCGACACAGAGAACTTCTCGGTCAACGTGGACCTCGATGACGAGGATATGTCGACGGACGACGATGACGATGTGAGTGCATTGTCCTTTTCTGTCTTCCCATTAATAACAAAAATCTTTATAGTCCACATACCGTATTTTTCAGACTACAAGTTACATCAATCAAAAAATGCGTTGTAAAGTGTGAAAAGCAACATAAAGCTCACGTTCATCAGCAAAGTTGTAACCGGCTCGGACTACAAACCTGTAAGCTAGCGCTAGCTGGTTTTAGCAGCTAGTGCCCAATAACAGGTTTCTGTCGTGTTCTGGCTCCTTTGAGCTGCACCATGCAACGCTCCCCTGCGTGAATGCAAACTGAGACAACATACAAACACGTGTTCAGTCTTTGTTGCCTATAAGTTAAGGTTTCAATTCATTTTTAGTTTTCACATGCCTAGAGAGCCCTCTAGTGGCTATAGACGGTAACATTTACTCCTTGGTTCATACTGGTCAATATGAATTGCCATTTAAATTTGATGTACGTCACACCTGAATATAAGTTGCAGGATTGGCCAAACTATAAAAAAAAGTGCGACCGAAAAATACGATATGTGGTTAGAAACATGTAAAAGATTCACGATAAATGACACAAAGCACTAAAAGGTCACAAAGAAACAACAGGCACAACTTGTATCTGAATAATTAACAGCTGATAAGGCTGGGTGATATGGAGCAAAAATAATATCTCGATGTTTTTAGGCTGAATGCCGACATACGATATTTATCTCAATATGTTTTTATTAAGTAATTATCAAAGGGCATCTCTGAACCAAATGTTTCACAGTCACAATCTTTAACAAATGGCTGTAGATAAATATGAGAAACAGCTGAAAATCACAAACGTTCCTCATACTGGAAATCTCACATGTCGGGTGATAATTATTTACACTGAATATCATGTAATTATAATTTTATAATCACACGGAGCTCATGTCTTATGTCTGCCTCGGCTATGCTCCCACATACTTGGGCGCAGCCTCAGTGGTGTAGGAAGACATTTGAGGGGCCGTGCCCACCCTGGTCTGGAGGCTGTCATTTGGGTTTTATTTTTTTTAGTCATAGTGGCCAACTTTCTATTAGTCCTGTCTCGATTTATCAATCATACAATTTAACCAATCAAACCAACAAGAAAAGCAACATGCTAGCCAACTACAGAGAGGGGGGATGGGTTGCAACATTCGTAGCCTACTTATAGAGCGTCGCCAGTGCAGCATGGGTATTCTGGCCTTATTTCCAAATACAAGGAGTGACAACTGAGCAAACAAGAGTGAGCAGGAAGCAGCGACATTAATTTCTGCTGGGAACGTCATCACTGGAGTAAACGTTGATGCTGGGAGGGTTAGCTACAGCAGCTCAGGGGCACGAGGAGCAGAACCGAGCAGTGAAACTCAGTCATATGAAATAAACCCTGCTTTGTTATAAACCTTGTGCTCCTTAGCTGCTAAAGTTACCTCTCCTAGTATGAATGTTTTCTTCAGTGTTCAGACTGACATCAGTGCTGATGTTAATCAAAGCATCTGTTTTTACTTATTCTTTTGAGTTGATTGAATGGACACAGCACTACACTGTGTTGCCATATCTGACAACATAAAACCTATCCAACTACAGAAAATCCAGGCCAAATCTCAAAGCGTCAGCCCAACGCTTCCCACAAAATGTGCAATCAGACAATCAAATAACCTGCACACACAAGATTACTTTCCCAAACACGTTGTCATAGCAACCGCTGAATGTTTTACCAATAGCCTCCCAACATGAGTTGTAAATCTACCTTAATATAAAATGTCTCTCCATGAAACATTTTGAAGTTGACCATTAGATCTCAACCTCTTTGGGGCATTTATAATTGACATTGACCACTTCATAGTGACACTTGATTAACCAGAGACTATTAATCATTGATTATATCAAGTTTGTCAGATTCTATACATTTCCGAAAAGTCAATTAATTGTTTAGCTAGTCGGCATCTAGAGCCATTTTCTTCTGCAGCAGGGACCCACCGTGCACCTGTGAATGTTGCACAGAAGCCATGACACCGTGGGTCCTCAACATATTGCATAAGGTATATGTAATATGTTTTCTTTAAATATGGGGCCATTAGAACTCCGCCCACCCCAACATAAAATGGTTCGACCATTAAGACAACAACTGGCTGCAACTTTGAAAGTTCGTTCGGCTGCAAACTAAGAATCACAGGTGCACAGAAAAGAGAAGATGGCATGAAAGGCTTGAGGGATTTTATTAGTAAATATTTTTTTTTTAAAACTGAGGATGAGGCAGCGTGTGTTTGAGGAGGAGACGGAGAGAGCCATTCCTAGCGATAGCAGAGACAGTGCAGGTGCTGTCCCTGGCCCTAGCAAAGCTTCCAGCTGGCCTGCCTGCAGGTGTATATATTAGCAGGTTTACCACTTCCTGTAGGTTAACTAAGCCTGGTTTATCACTTAACCATGGTCTTAGTATACACCCCTTGGTCTAGATTTTGACTGCACTTGGTTGTGTACAATTTTAAAGTGCATAGCACTGACCTTACTTGAAGAAGGAAAACTGAAAGCTTACAAAAAGGTTGTATTTTCTGTCTAAACTTGGTCTAAATTTCTCCTGCACTTGGTTGATTATATTATTTTACCTTTCACTTATACTTTTCATTACATGACTTGAGTACATCTATTTTTACAGTAATTTTCATACTTAAGTACAAGACATTTCAGATACTTTAAGACTTTTACTCAAGTAACATTTCAGTCAGTAACTTTGACTTTTACCAAAGTCATATTTTGGAGAGGTACTTATACTTTTACCCGACTCTGAGTGTTCAGTACTTTTATACAACACTGATCAGCGCAGCTATAAACCTCCCAAACCACATTAGCTAATGCTAGCTTTTATTAGCTTGACAAACAGCCCCCTTCGGGCTGCACTACGTAACGCTCCGTTTTGGGAATGCATCCAGGGAACGGAACGACACACCGTCATTTTTGGTGTCGTAGTTATGACACAGAGGCGCAAGGTGATGACATAACCCATCGTGTCCCAATTCTCCACTTTTGCACACTAACCTGCACACTCGGACCCTTAAGAGCACGTCCACCAGGTGCACACTTCATAGAGAGGTGCAGGGTATAGTGAGCATTGGGACAGGGCCTATGTATGGGGAACACTGCAACAGCAAAATAGACCATCTCGATATAAACTATATAGTCTAATCTTAAAGCCCTTGAGGAAAAAAACTAATTATTTAAAAAAAAATCTTTGCTATTGCCCCAACAGCTGAGCAACATTATAGTGTTTGGTCAGAAAGGTGTTGTATAGATGTTCTTGGGTACTCTTGCTGTTCTACATCACCTTCCTGTGGAACTGGACAAGTTGCCCAAATAGTAAACTGGGTCACACACAATTTCTTGGGACTTTAGTGCAAATCTCCCAGCATTCTTTGCTCCGTCACGATTTTTGTGTTGGCCATCCTGATCATTTTGGACAGTCTGTTTTTGACGGCCTTATCTTTCTGTTTATTCGCTGACAGATTGGTGCGCAGCAAAAATTGTCTGTCATTGGTGTTGTGTTGTCCACTTGAATGCGGTGAACTGGGGTAAATTCTGCACTTGGAGAAGTGCTTATACTTAATAAATCAATCTGATTAGCAGAACCTGACTCCCCCGTAAGGTCATAATACCTATGGAAGTAGTGAAGCAGACTCAGATTTTCACACACAGCTTCTTTATTTTTGGTTATGTTTTGGGAATTGATGATCACTTGAGGTTGTAATATTAGGTTGTGCTATGAAAACAGATTTGCTCCTGCACGGATTCCTTCTGGGCCCCGTTTCAGAAAGCTGGGTTAGTGGATATTCAGAGTAATTTCTGGGGTAAATTCCTGCATACCCTGGCTTTTCCGTTTCAGAAAGCTCAGAAGCCTTTACCCTGAGTCAAAGTATGACAACAAGTTACTCTGTGAAATAACCCTGCTACCGAGCCCAGTTGTTTGGGCTAACCCTGAGTTTTTCCTACTTCTAAGCTGAGATCTTCATAAGGACGTGTCAGAAAAGGCGTGTCCTTTTCTGGAGGAACCTGTATGCTGCAGCGCAAATACTCCACAGAAATCTCTGTCGGAGAGGCTGATCAGACCACCATTATGTATCTTATCATTTCTGAATTAATGTTTTCAGGTATCACTGTTTTTCGCAGCTGTCATTGATTTAGCTTAATATTATCAGCCCCCAAATTGCTTTTTTAACACCAGGGGGCGATCTCAGTCCTGAACCATTTATTTGTCCTGCTCTTCATTACTAAAGGGACCTTTTTAAATAGTGTGAGTCTGCAATAAATGGGTAGATGAGGAATGTTATCTGAGGTCTTTTTTTTTTGTTTCAGGTCTCAAAACATTTCTGCAAATTTTCAGTTAGTGTTGCAGAGCATGATGCTCCAGCTGCCTTTAACGAGGAGGGGAATTTGTCAGGTCTCCCTTTTTGAAGATGGGTAGAGAAGAACTTGAGATTGTTGATAAAGGTGAAAACACTTTGCACCAAGTCAGGCAGCATTTTAAACTTTCCTTGGAGATCTTGTTCAGATGATTCAGTTAGGGCTAGACGATATAGGAAAAATGTATATAGATAAAATGTAAATCATATTTATCGATAATTATCAACAAATTTCAAGTTTATGCAACAAATTCTTTTATTGGCTTGAAATGTGTTCTGAGAAAAAAGGGGAAAAAAATCTGAATACATCTTTTATATTGTCACAAAATCAATTAATCCAATTATGCATTATAGCCTTGCTTTCAAGATGAATTCTCTCGGGACTGGTTTGTTCACTAACACGATAATCCATCTTGTCCCATTTCCGTCTGAACTTTTTGGGTCTAAACCAAAAATGCGTCCGGCCAATCACGTTGCAGTATTATGGTTTAAGGCAGGACACAGCAGCTGTGACGAAAGCAAGAGCTGCCGAGCCCATAGCTGCATCAGAATAAGCAGCTTGTAAAAGCAAGAACATTATACAGGCAGTCAAAGCACACCAGCAAGGCCACCTCTGAATGGTTCATAAAAACAAAATAAAGGTTTTAGAGTGGTGTTGTCAACAAGACAAACATTTAATCCCGTTAAGATTTTGGGAGCCAGATAATCTGTTAATGTTTAAAACCCTCAAATGTGTCTGAATTAAAACTGCAAACAAGAGTGGACTCAAATGGGATGCAAAACCAGTTATCAGAAACATTTGGCGGCAGTTTTTTTTTTTTTTTTTTTTTACTGCCAAGGTCGACACAACCAGTTATCAGGTTTGGGTCCAATGGCCTTTTTTTATTGTTTTTCTTTTAATAGGAAAAGAAATCATAAAAACTTCTTCCTGTATTGTCTGATGTTAAAATTACTTTGATTGGGGATGTGCAAATTACCAAAAAAGCACCGAGAGAAGAAATTGACCAAGGCAAATACTTTTTCAGGTCACCGCATTGATCTAGGAAGACTGGAGTGTTTTTTTTTTTTTAGGTGTAGTAAAAGCACTTGAGTCTGTGTTTCTGACCTGTGCCCTAGTTGGTAAAAGCAGACGTTGTCTTTTGTGTTTTTGTCTACGGAGTCGTGGGATTATTGTTGTAGAATTACTTGGCTCGCCCCCATTTCTCACCATGTTTAGACTACTTTGAATTTTGGCTTTTTATTTTGGTTAGATACCGTGTAACCAGCTCTTCCTCAACCAGACTCTGCTGGCTGTTCTTGAACTCTATTCTGTTTGTTCTGCTTTGAGGAAAAAAAATATTATTGCAAGTAACTCTGAACGAGAATGACCTCTATTCACAAACGAGGCTTTTAGAGGTTTTCACAAAAACGTAACCATGATGATTCAGGAGTCGTCTCCCCCTTGTGAACCTGTTTTTGGATTTCTGTCCCCTCGTGCAGTGGCATAAGAAGCGGAAGCGGCGTTCCTGTGGAGAGTGTAAGGCCTGCCTGTGCAGGAAAGACTGCGGCGTGTGTGATTTCTGCGTAGACAAACCCAAATTCGGAGGCAGCAACAAGAAAAGACAGAAGTGTCGTCTACGGCAGTGTCAGAGGCAAGCGATGGTAAGACCCCCTGGGTAACAAAGCGGTTGGGCTTTTCTACTGTACATTTTTTTGGTAAAATGCCTGTGCATTTATTTGCCAGAGACATTTGCTGCCCTTCCAGATGGCAGCAGGTGAGTATGGGCCAGATGGCTCATCGATGCCGGGCCGCCCCAGACCTCACTACACATACAGCCGGAAGCCCAGCTTGAAGAGAAACCTAGACCACCAGGCCGACATGGACTTCACTGATGATGATGACGACGATGATGACGACAGCAATTCACAACCGGTGAGTCTCGGCAGATTTTCTATTTCCAAAATCATTGTTGCTACTTTCTGACTGGTTCTCATCATGTGAGAAAACTGGGACTGTGGTGGTGGGGTTTCTTGTTACTTGCCGTTTTAGATGAACTGGGGCTTCGACCCTTCGAGACAGACCCATCAATCCTTAGACGTGGATGTCAGAAACCACCATTCTACGCAGGTTTGAGAACAGTTTATGTATACATATCAATCTAAGCTCTAAAGCAAACAGAGCATAAACTGATTTCCTCTTACACCAGTTGAATCATTCCAACTTTGGGGTGCGGAACGGCGTGCCGGATCGATTTCCTCACATCAGCAATCATAACTACTCCCAACCAGTAAGTTCACATTCTTGTCTCTCATTTGTTGCCATTTTTCCCTGTTTTCCTTGCATAAGATTTATTGATTTGCACTCATTTTATAAAGTTGTTGAAGCTTAGTCCTTTAAACTTCAACAACAGATAGCTCAGTAGGTAGTTTCTTGCTTAAACTTTTCCTTTATCGTCTCATGCTGGATATTTTTTCTCTTCCTGTCTTCATCTATATTGGTTTGTCCATGTCACAGCAAGTTCAATGGTATTATCCATTTGGACCATTTAAATACAAATATTAGGCATGAAGAGACATACAGAATAAGAGAGCAATTTCTTAAAGCCAACTGAGAAGAGAGTTTCACCTTTTGAAATGCCGTGGCGTTTAATCACATGGCTGCAGGCCATACCCAAAGGTAATTTGATTCTGGTGTAAAGGCTGCTGTTTGGACTCTCTGCCCGTCATTCGTCTCTTCTTGGCCGTCCTTCACTCCCCTCCTGTGGTTTGTTGATGCTAGTCTTTTAATCAGATTAAAATCCATGTTTTTACAGTAAACATTTATTAGTTTTAGCAGTTGGAGAATGTGAAGGCTATAAAGTGCCTGTTGCAGTTAGCCTTACATTCGAAGACGTTGGTAAGAAAAAATAATCCTAGCCATGACTGTTGGGCTCTACAGGGACAAACCTCTTGGACGCTGTTGCGTCGGACCGTTGGCAGCATAATTACACAACTAGATACATCAATTCAATTTTTCGGTAATCTCACTTATTTTGTAAAGCTTTGACTTGCCAATGATGATTTTAGCTGATTGTCAAATCTGGAAAGCGTTTTACCACTTAGAATAATAAACTGATCTTAGATTATAACTTGGAAATTATAGATCTTAACTCAGAGGTTTTTAGTGGGATGTAGACATTTCCAGATCCAGTATTTTCATGACTGAGGTTGAAAGCTCAAAGGATCAAACAGAACATATTTGCTGTACTTAATTAAGCCTTCTTGTTCACTGCTGAAAGTGATGTTTCCTTTTTAATTAGCTCTTAAATGTCTCTCTGACACTGAAGAAGGACTTTGAGTGTCCTTCACTCACAGTGACAGTGTCCACACCAAAGAGTGTTGTTACCTCAGCCTGGTAGGGCCTAATATGGTGCATTCAATGATCGGAAAATTATCTGATTTTATAGTTTCTGACCAGCAGATCACTGTTTCAGGGCAATCAAGCTGGCAATAAGCCTATTCCAGTCACAAGGTGATTTCTCAATGCATCTCTTTATTTGCATTGATTAAATCCAAATAAGAAGCATGAAGTGAGAAAATATGAGAAGAGGAACCAGGAGAGCGAACCGAGAACAGATTTTAATTTTGTTGAAATTATACAGTAATTGTTTTTAAGCACATGGCTGTGAGGCGTTTCCCAAAAGATAATTTGATTTTTGATGTAATGACCGTGGTTTGAGCTCTGTACTTGTCATTCCCGTTTTCTTGGCTGTCCTTTGGTTTTCTTACTGTGGTTAAATATTAAAAACATGATGTTACAGTAAACATTCATATGGTTGTTAATAGGGCTGTGCATGAAAATCGATACAAAGATTAATATTGATGTTTTTTAAAAACGATTTAATATCGATATTCTGCCTTTCGATATCTGTATACCTCCCAACCCCTAGAGGGCGGTATTACAGCGCGCCATTACTGTTCACAGCGAGGAAGAGCAAGTGAGACGAATTCGCAGAATGGCCGACAGGATTTTAGAAGCGTCCTCCTCCCTAAAATCAGACGTTTGGTCACATGTTTGGTTTCTGTGGTACGTTAAATGCATTGAACCAAACGCACTTTATTTTCCTGTTTAATATATCAGTGTTCAACAAATTGAACATAGATATAATACTTGGCTGGTTTTGTTGATTCAATTACCTTAATTTTAAAGTCATAAATATCGATATTGGAGTCAAATCAAGCTGAGCTATATCGAGAATCATATTGTATCGTAAGCCATTTATCGAGAATCGTGTCGAATTGGCTCATCCTATATGATACCTAGCCCTATTTCTTAAGCTTTAGGCACAAAATTATCTCCAACTGGCTTTTCTTTTTTGGTAAAATTAAATTAGGACTACAGCAAGCTCAGGCAATGATGGTTGTGGTCCACAGGGACAAATCTTTTGAACAACATTGGATCAGAAAGTTGACAGCATAACTAGAGATCCAGTTGTTAAACTTTTTTTGCAAGCTTTCTCCTGCCAACATAAATTTAAGACGAGTCTGATTTATCTTATTTATGATGGAACTATTTAAAAGAACAACATTTAAGATATTGTCTTCTACTCTTCCTGGGGTGAGTGGGGATTATTTACATTAAGAGAAGAGGTGATTTCACTCTATCGGGGTAAGAAGACATTAGCTGTAAAACAGGTTTGTACTAATATTTTAAACTAAACTCAAATGATGGCAGAGCGGACATTTCAAATTGGCTTCAGCGTTCTTCATTAGCAGTTAGTTCATTTAGTATGGGTCACAAAAACGGCATTCTTTATGCATATAACCTAGAGAACGTAGATACTTGCCAAACATCGCCAACAAGTCCAAACCCAGTATGCTCTGTGAGAGATGGAGGCTTAAAGTGTGAAAAAAGGGGCAACTTTGCTGTATTATGTTTAGCCTTTCTGTTACTATCTTAAAGCCTTGCTCTCTCTGACTGAGCCACAGATCTTTCCACATGCCTCGGCAGGTACAGTTTTCTTATAGTTGCATCCTAACAGCTTTTGTGGGGCCTCAGTCTTCATTTAAAACCGTCTAATACTGAAAATAGCCATCATTGAGTCTTCTTCCCTCAGTAATGGCATTCACACCGAAGACTGTTTAGTTTCCATTAAGCCACTTGCCAGTCAGGGCGGATTGAGCTGAACGATGTCCGATTTCTTTCAGTAACTCAACTCTTGGTCTGTCTCTGTACAAAATTAGCGACAGTGGGGTATACGTGGATCAGTCAGAGGATTTTGGTCTTAAAAGATGCAAATAAAGACCATGTGCCTTTTTTTTATAAAAAAAAAAAAAAAAAAAAAAAAAGTAATCACAGGGTTCATTTATCACCGGTACGGATTACTGCTCACAATATTCTACAGCACTGGTGTGAAAGGGTGTTTGCGGCTGCCAAAAACTCAGGTTAGTTTGGTTTTTGAAACTTTGGAAGTAGTGACAGAGTCTCCCGCTGTCTGATTGGACAGTCCTGTGGAACAGCTGTAAACAGCTGCATTCTGAACAGCTGTGGATGACTGTACCTGTGTTGTACACAGCATTCAAAATTAACTTCCTGATTCACCGGCCAAGTTGGCCGGTAGATGTCAACCGGCCGAGCATATTTCTTACCAGTCAAAATATGAATTCTGACTGTCTCCTGCTAAATATCGCCACATAATCCCGCTACATAATCAGCCTTAGCTAAATGCTAGTTGTTAGCAAGCGGACATGACGTAGTTGCTGTAGTTCTCATGTCACATGTGTGTTTGTGTAGGTCTGCGTTTGTTGCCATACGAGCTGAAAGAAGCACCCACCCATATGATGACTGAAAAACACAACTTATTTGGTGTAAACCTTTACTCGCCATGAGGCAGCTAGCCCTCTGAATTTGCTCGCCAAACGGAAAATTTACTCACATTTGGCGTCTGGCGAGTGTTAATTTCAAACCCTGGTTGTACAACTTGTTCTGGTAGAAAAAGTCTAACCTAATATGGAAGTTATTAAATTGATCCAATTAAAATAAACAGAAGAACTCTTTTTGAGCAACTAAGTATAATTTTAAAGTAGTGTATTTCTAATTCATTCTGTATACAAAGCTGGGATGAAATGATTTTCCACTTTGTCAAATTTTCCTTAATCTGCTTTTTTTGTTTTGTTTGTAATATTGTACACAAGTTAATGGTTCATTGTGCTCAATAGTCGAGTTCATTAGATTGTGTTTGTGACATCAGGACCATCATAGTCGGTGGGATAGAGAAAAATCACACGCAGGCAGAGACGCTCCCAGGACTATGGAAGAAGAGGAGGACGAGTTACCCATGGTGAGTGTCCTGCCTGTTTGTCTGTGTTTTCCAAACAACCACAGATATAATCCTGTGTCCATTCTTGTATTATCTGCAGATTACACAGATCTTCAGTTTGGCCGATAATCCATCTGAAAGTGGTGTAGACCTAGAAAACCAGCTGGTGAAACTACTCCACTCCTTACGCTCCTCCGTTCTGCCAATCCTCTGGTATGCCATTATAGTGGAGGGCCCACGGCTGCAACTCATCCAGTGTTCGAAGCAGTCCATCATGGCCGACACCACGGTGTTAATCGACCCAGGCTTCTGCTACCAGGTCACTGTTCAAAAGCAACCGCTGCTACCTTCTCATCAGCTGTATGAAATACACCCGTCGCGCTTAAGTACTGCAACAGATGTGGTCAGCCTGCTGTTGTCTCTGGAGAGGTACGTCGTGTGCCAAGGACTTCCCCCAAAAGAAACGGCCTTCAGCAAAGGCCCCATCATACTGGAGCGGGCAGCAACGTGTGATTTCTTGGTCAAGAAGAATGAGCGAATTTGTTCGAGCTGCAGAGCTCTACAGGGACGTAACATTCATCACAAAGACTGAGAACGGTCACCCTCACAGAGCGGGGGACTTTTCTTTTGGAGTTTTGTGCCGTTTTCCTGTTTTGTTTTGGTTTTTTCGTTTTCTGCACAATGGTGATATTGTATAGTAAATGACATTTGACAGACTTACCTCTGGACTGTGACATTATGTTTTGCCTATTTGAAAATCACCAAAGGAATTCCAGGAGCCGAGTATAATTCTTTTTCCACATTTTTATCACACTGGTATTGCCCCCCCCCCACAGGAATGATTCAGTGTTTTGTGAGTGTGTTGTCCTTTATTTTTACATGCTGCAAATGTCTTGAAAAATGTCCCCTTCTATTACATATTTACATAATCAGTGATCTAATTTCTTTTAAAGTACTTCCATGAATTGCTAGTAGCAGATATTGTCTCTGGCAACCTAGGCCTTTGCTACACGAGTGTATAAAAAGTAAAGGAGTCTGTAAGAAAATTAGTCTGCAAATTGGACCGTTTTTGTAATTCTTAGGGGTGTAGATGAACACTATTTCTGTTGCACCTATTTCTTTATTTTTTTTGATGACTCAAGGTCAGTTCGCCCCTTCACCAGCTCCTACCCACCCATTACCATTTTGCTCTGACCTGCTTCCATTGTGTATCGACGTACCTAATCATTGTGTGAGAGTTTATCATGCAGTCGTTTAGCATTTTCTTTTGATTTTGGAGCTAAGCAATTATGAAAACCGTTTTGACACTTTGTCACAGTCGGTCGCAGAAAATGACTTCAAATCCTTTTGTTGTCGCAAAGGGTACGAATTCAGACGGTTTTCGGTACGAAACGTCCCGTGGCGAACGCCGATCAGAGTCGCAAACAACGACCAGCACGCATTCCCTGTCGCGTGGCATTTTTTCTTTTCTGATTCCTTCTGTTTGTTGAGCTGTTTCATAAGTCTGTCGTTTGAGATTTCCTCAACACACAATTTGTTTGCCTGTATGCAGTGAAATGGAGAAAGCAAATGCGAGGTCAGAAGAACACTTGAAAATTCACCAAACAGAAATGTGTAATACCCGTAGCAGGTTGACGATGAATGAGTTACTCCTGAAAGATAACCAGACACTACCTCTCCATATTACTATCTGACCTGAAAACAGGGTGGGGCTTTGAAGGCGCTGTTGTTGCGTCACAATAAATGTACTCTGCTGTCACATTTAAACGGAAGGGGGAAGAGTTTGTCTTCAGCAGTGCTCATGAACCACTCGTACCTTATTTTGAAGATTATAATTTGGAGGGGCTCTGGCAGATGTTTTTGCACAAAGGAAAGCATAACATCATACACTGAGCACATTTTAATTGTTCTGAGGGTCTCTCTACTTTCTGTGTGTGTGTGTGTATGTGTGTGTGTGTATGCTCCAGAATGATGCCCTTAAGTGAAAGTGCTGTTGGAGTCCAGTCATCAGACAGATGATTCCATTTAAAACGTATAGCTTATTTAATTATTTTCCCCTTATTTGTGTTCAAGAGTAGTGCGGTGATGATTTGAAATTATTTAATTAAATTGAAACCGTCTATAATTTTTTATTTTTTCAGTGTAAATGTGTTTGTTTGTTTTTTCTCCTGCCCCTGTCCTCTCCCTTGGGATGTTTGCAGAATAACGCAGAGTTTTTGCCAATGTGAAACTTTATCAATTTCCAACATCTACATGTATTTTGGTTAACTTGTTTTCTTGAGTTATTTGTACATTTGATGCATTACAATTTGATTGTAATTTTGACTTTGCATTAAAGCTAATTTCAAGAGTTGGATCAAAGACTTTAGAATTAGTCCTCCTCCCACCCACCCTATCGATTAGGTTATGCCAGAGAACTTTTTTTGTTTTTGTGTTATGCATTCTAACGTGATACCGAGGAACTTATTGAGCTCGGTTTGGATTAATTATTGTTCTTGGGGGCAGATGTAATGGTCCAATGTTACTAGTAAAATAAGTAACTCTTCACTTTGCTTCCTTTAGAACAGAGGTGTCCATTCTGCAATTTAAGTATTATTTGGTGATTGATGGAGACCTTTTTTTTTTTAGGACAAAATTATTACAAAGATGTAAGCTATTTTTCCAGTTTAAAATGTTGGGTACAACACAAAGTTTTTGTCTTTTAATAACCGTGCTTTTTACATTCTTTTTATTTACACATTAAACAGGACCACATCCATCCAATGACTTTTACTCTAATCCAGACTTTGGTGCATCAAAATCTGCTTGAAGTTCATTTAGGAAAAATTGGTTAAAGGCAGAAAACTTAAAGACTGACCCAGATCCTATTTTTATAGTTGAGAATGTTCGCTTTGTTACTCTTCAATTACGCCAACCAATATAATCATTTTGGTGGTTTATTTTATTTTATTTTTATATATATATATATATATATATATATATATATATATATATATATATATATATATATATATACACACACAGGGGTTGGACAATGAAACTGAAACACCTCTCATTTTAGTGTGGGAGGTTTCATGGCTAAATTGGACCAGCTTGGTGGCCAATCTTCATTAATTGCACATTGAACCAATAAGAGCAGAGTGTGAAGGTCCAATTAGCAGGGTAAGAGCACAGTTTTGCTCAAAATATTGCAATGCACACATTATGGGTGACATACCAGAGTTCAAAAGAGGACAAATTGTTGCTGCACGTCTTGCTGGTGCATCTGTGACCAAGACGGCAAGTGTTTGTGATGTATCAAGAGTCACGGTATCCAGGGTATTGTCAGCATACCACCAAGAAGGACGAACCACATTCAACAGGATTAACTGTGGACGCAAGAGGAAGCTGTCTGAAAGGGATGTTCGGGTGCTAACCCGGATTGTATCCAAAAAACATAAAACCATGGCTGTCCAAATCATGGCGGAATTAAATGTGCACCTCAACTCTCCTGTTTCCATCAAAACTGTCCGTCGGGAGCTCCACAGGGTCAATATACCCTGCCTGGCTGCTATAGCCAAACCTTTGGTCACTCGTGCCAATGCCAAATGTCAGTTTCAATGGTGCAAAGAGCACAAATCTTGGGCTGTGGACAATTTGAAACATGCATTGTTCTCTGATGAGTCCACCTTTACTGTTTTCCCCACATCCGGGAGAGTTACGGTGTGGAGAAGCCCCAAAGAAGCGTACCACCCAGACTGTTGCATGCCCAGAGTGAAGCGTGGGGGTGGATCAGTGATGGTTTGGGCTGCCATATCGTGGCATTCCCTTGGCCCCATACTTGTGCTAGATGGACGCGTCACTGCCAAGGACTACCGAACCATTCTGGAGGACCATGTGCATCCAATGGTTCAAACATTGTATCCTGAAGGAGGTGCCGTGTATCAGGATGACAATGCACCAATACACACAGCAAGACTGGTGAAAGATTGGTTTGATGAACATGAAAGTGAAGTTAAACATCTCCCATGGCCTGCAGTCACCAGATCTAAATATTATTGAGCCACTTTGGGGTGTTTTGGAGGAGCGAGTCAGGAAACATTTTCCTCCACCAGCATCACGTCGTGACTTGGCCACTATCCTGCAAGAAGAATGGCTTAAAATCCCTCTGACCACTGTGCAGGACTTGTATATGTCATTCCCAAGAGCAATTGAAGCTGTATTGGCCGCAAAAGGAGGCCCTACACCATACTAATTAATTATTGTGGTCTAAAACCAGTTGTTTCAGTGTCCAACCCCTGTGTATATATATATATATATATATATATATATATATATATATATATATATATATATATATATATATATATATATATTTTTTTTTTTTTTTTTTTTTTTTTTTTTTTAATATAAAAATAAAAAAATTTCATTTGGCCCTCGACTACTTTTGACTTGAAAATTTTGGCCCACATGACGAAAAGTTTGTTCACCCCTGCTTAAAAGGTTGCCAGTATCGTTTGGCTCATAACACAAAACCTACCTCCCAGCTGCGTCACACCAACCCGCTACAAATCCATGTCCATTATCCCTATTTTGTCTTTAAAACATCCAAAGGTTGCCTAGCTACAATTTCCTTCAAACGGTTAAACCTGTGCTATCCCTATGATATAATTATATGATCTTGGCATCTTCTTCACTGCCGCCTCCTGTTACACCCTTTTTTTTTTCTTTCTTTATAACATTCACCCAAGCATGAGCCAGCGCAAGTTTCATTTCTATTTTTAATTCTTATCACGCTTGTCAGAAATACCCCTGCCACTTATCCATTCCACCCAACCTGGAGTCTCAGACACTTGAGCAGGGCCACCTTCAATACAAAACATCTACAGCGTCACTGATTCCTCTCATAATCAAACACGTACAGTGTCATGCAAAAGTATTCATACCTGTATAACTTTTTAAACATTTAAACTAAATGTTTTCATTTAACGTTTTATGGTACAAACAGGGTCTCTCCACAGTCTGGTCTGGGGATATTTGGGGCCACTGGACTGATTTTGTGCCACCCCAAAATGCAACTCGAGATTGATTAGGCCCCATTAGCACAGGTGGCTGGAGATGGAAAGTTTTTTTTTGTTTTTTTTTAATTAGGACAAAATTATTTCAGACAAGTTCTTCATGCAATAGAAAATGTAAGGTATAACACAGTATTTATCTTTTAATAACCACACTTCACATTCTCTTGACTTTCATAGTAAATAGGACCCTGTCTAACCGATGACTTTAACTCAAATGGTGCACCAACCTCTGCTTTTATTTCAGTTATTAAAATTGGCAAAATACAGCAAGTGATTTAAAAAAAGACTGACCCAAATCCTGCTCTTATTGTTGAGAATTTACAAATTATTACTATTTTTTTTACAATTTAGCCTAAAAGCATTTGGAAACTGGTGACCATCTTTCAATAAGGCAAATCTGCAAAGCCCTTAAGTTTTGGATCTACAATGATAAACAAATCCCCTTCTGACGAGCTAGCCTGATTAAAAATAATCCATGCTCATATTTTTTTGGAGCAGGTAAAGAAATTTACAATAATTTTTATCTAATTTCTATTTTTTTTTGCCTCAAGTACTTTTGACTTTACTATGGCTCACATGACAAAAAACTTTGGACACCCCTGTGTTACAACCTCAAACTGTGTTTTGTGTCTTATGTGATTGAACACATAGTTAAAGAAAGGGAAATATATATATATATATATATATATATATATATATATATATATATATATATATATATATATATATATATATATATATACATACATACATGGCTTTTAATTTAAAAACTTTTAATCTAAAACTTTGGGTGTACAGCTGTATTTTGCTGCCAGAGTAGATGCTTTGTTTATAGCAGTGCTGTCCATGCTAAAGCATTACATAGATTACCTGAATCATTTTATTGAGGCGCTGGCTGTATGTTTTGGATCACTGTCCCACTGGATGAAAAACCTGCATCGTGGTGTTTTTAATCCCTCAACAGACTTTCTTCCACCCAGTTTTCCCACCTTCCCTGCTCAGCCTCCTCTTCTCCAATAGGGGCAAAAGGCATCCTGACAGAATGATGCTGCCACCACCATGTTTCACTATGGGGTTGATGGCTCTGGGTATCATGCCGTTTTGGGTTTCTTCATGTTGGCCAAAAATGTCAGTTTTGCTCTTGATCTGACCAGAGCACCATGATACACGCTGTTGCTGTGTCGTAAGCATGTTGCACACTGCAGTTGGGACATTTTTTAGCCATTTTATTTTATTGTATTAGAAGCTTTTTTTTTTTTTTAGACACGACCAAAAGTTGTCCCTGGCAACAACATTTCCAACCTGAGCTGCGGATCTCTGAAGCTCCTGCAAAATGACCATGGATCTCAAGGCAATACCAAACCAGAAAAGGGGAGAAAATAATTTCAAATGTGCTTTTATTTCCTCCCGGCGCTTCCGTTTTCTGCCACTGTGCGTAATAACAACTGGATGACATTGGCGCACATTTGGAGGCTTGTAACGTTTGGGAGGGGCCTCTGTGTTGTGACAGTGGCGTCTCAGCTGGCTGTGGAAAATAGCGGCTCTTCAGTCGTCGGTGAGAAGGGGGAGCTTTCTTCTCGCGGAGAAGCGACTCTGCTGCTGCTGCTGCTGACTGAGATGCGCGCGGCTCCGACGCAGCGGAGGTCGCGAGGCTGCTGGTGAATTCCAATTGGCACGCGGAGCCACCATGAACGAAGGGCTTTTTCCCCGCGGGCGACGACTTCCCGCAGCTTTTGCTAATCGTAGCCTTTTAACCGCAAGGGGGTTTCGTCTTTAAGTCTGGCGCAGGGATATTTTTGCCCCGCTGGGTATTTTTTATTTTATTTATTTATTTTTTTTGCAAGAAAAGGACCACGGAGACCTTCGAAGGCATCGGTCATGCTCTCTGGTAAGACGGGCTTTAGCTCCAAGATGTCTCTCTCATCCTGACTGGGCGTATCTTCGTCAGGCTGCCTTTATAATTTGTATTAAAATACAAGTCGACGTCAACAGAAGTCCCACTGAATAAAAAAAAAAAAAAAGAAGAAAAACAGAGGTCCTGTTTTTAGACTGGCTCGCATAGACACACCTGCGACATGTTATTGCTGGAATTAATTAGTCCTGTGTGGCTCATTAAGAGCCGGCGTTGGTGTCTTAATGCGGGGCATAGCTGGCGCCTGAAAAGCCGGGCGTTAATAAGGGAGCGCGTGCCGTTTGCTATAATGTCACGTCTGCGCATTGAATGCAACGACTGAATGGAATAAGGCCAAAAATCTTTCATCTGGGTGCAGAGTAGACGAGTGCTCTGTTTCCGTGGTAGCTCTAATAAAAAGGCGGACTGCATCCACATATGCATAAAATCCGATGGCACGAAGGAGCGCAGATCTGTGTCAGGCTTTGTGGGAATACAACTTCTCCCTGTTGCGTTCTCAAGGAGGCTCCTGATAACTGCTGTCTCTCACATGTTTCGCTCTTTCCACCTATGGGTACTGCCTGTTCTCATGCAGGCACGTTAAGCCCTGTTATTAACAGATTCCTGAGCAAGGAGGCCCGTCAGGATGGGGAAAAAGGGGCTAATCCATAGGAAGTTGTTGTTGGTCAGTCGGTGCCTTCAGGGTCATCCTCTCACCCCTGTGTTTTGTTGTATCTGGGAATCGCCTCCCTGTTTGAGATGGTTTTACTTTGAGCTGCCAGGGGCTTCTTAAAGTGATTGGGGTGGATCTTGTCTTTTTCACTGATAATTCTCACACAAGGTAGTGTTTGTCAGATCGGTGAAAACTTATAAGCAAAGAGTGCTTGGTCTACCTTTTTGTAAACAACCCAAGTAGCCTGGCCATGTTTTCAAGTACAAAACAGAAGTCATCTTATTTGATTCCTGAGCGAGTGCCTCTTAGTATAAATTACCTTGCAGCTCTTGCATGTCATCATTCCAATGTTTTTAATATAAACTCTTTCAAATAAAATGATTTGTATTGCCCTGAAACTATTTTTTTTAATCTTGCTGATTTATCCCTGATACAAACCTGTTTTGTTTCTTCCCTTGTGCCCTCAAATGAGGGGCCAAGTCATTCTTTGGTGGTTTTCAAGTTGTATTCAAATGTAAAATTCCACCCAAAGAAGAATTACCTAGACTGATGCTCATCAGAGATTTTGAAAGCTCTGACCCTGTTCTGATTTCTCTTTAAGAATCCCTAAAAGGAAAGCTATTCTGGATACATTGAAAATAGAACCATATTAACAATAACATCTTGTAGCATCCAGGATTGCGTTTTAAACCGTTTCCTCCCAGCATTTCCAGATAGAACTGGAGTTATCATCATGGTAAATGAGAGTAATTTTGTCTTAATACATTTATTTATAATACTCTCCTAAAGTCTCTGTGTTGTGGCAGTATGAAGGAAAAGCCAACATGCTTCTGCAGAAAATCCAGTTTCATCTCTAAAAGCCTCTTACAGCTCATGGCCTCTGACCCCATTTTAAACACCTAATTGTTACCGAAACCAGCAGACTGAAGTCTTCTTCCGTCTGTAACAACTTCCACTTGGAAGAGTGTTTGCAATGGTGGATTTAGTGATCAGAAAAAGAGGATTTTTAAAAACATTTCCCACGAGGTCCTCCTGGCCATGAATAAAGTCGACCAATGCCAGTCACCAGCTGATTTCTCAGTGCTATCATAGGGATTATTTATCCTTTTTTTTTCTTTTGTGAAGTTTTAATGCTGATATTTCAATTAGTTTTTATTCCCCATTACAACTGAAGAAACTGGTTTGGTAAAGGAACGTACTCTCTCTCGCCATGGATCCAACCTTTTCTAAATCCGACTCCACCTAAACATTTGCACAGACTTAATATGAAAATAGTCTTGAGGAACCAAATCCCAGACTTTCTCAAGTGCTACTCTTCTCAGCAACAGGAAAACCCACTTTGTCTTTAAAGCACACAAAAAAGTAGCGGGGGAAAAAAAAAAAAAAAAAAAAAAAGTCTGATCAGAATACCAACTGCATGTGCGTGTATGTAAAGCCTCTGACTGCAGGGCCGGGGCTGCCTTCATAAATCTGACTGAAACAAAAGCCCTGAGCTGTTTCCAAAATCAACAAAGAGGATTACAGCCGGCGTGGAGAGTAGAAACACTCTGGAATACGCGCAGGAGTCCCCCCAGGTGTACGGAGGAGAGGGAAAATGTATGGAAATAATCCCCATTGGACTACAGAAGCACATTCCTCTCTTTATTGCAACCCCCACCCTGTCACAGCGGATTCCAGGTGGATCGCAATCAGCGGGTCTGTGTTTTGCCCTTGGTTGTAGCAAAGGTGAGTTAAGACTAGTGAAAGGGGGGGTAGAGCTTCATTACTGGACAGTGTGAGCCTCCTTTGTGCTGCCTGGTGTTTATAAATCAGTATATCATGGGTACCCATAGTGCATCTGGAGATTATTTTGGAGGGGGGGGGGGTGGTTGGTGGGGTCACCTGACCTCCCATACGCCTTAGCACAGTTTTGTGGTTGGGGTTGCTCAGGTGGGGGGTAGACCAGGGTTAAATCCTCCGCGCTGAATGAGCTGCATCTCTGACCCCGGGGCACACGGAGCGAGGTTCAGAGGCCAAAGCCAAGCAGAGACAGCACAGGGGGGAGCGGTCGCTTCGCTCTTCACGTCCGCGGTCGCTAATGGTTATTTCTGAAGCTACGCACTCTATGCGCAGTGGTTTAAGCTGGCCGGCTCACACCGGTCGGACCGGAGGAGTGAAATCGTAGCCCTGTCCAGGCTTACCGTGTGTAAGCTGACAACAGCAGCAGCTGTGTCAACACCAACAGTCAACATGAGGGTGCCGGCCTCACCTGTCCACAGCGAGCTGGACGCATTGCTCCCAGCCGCTCGGTCACACGTCAGCTGCGCAGCGCGGCCTGGGAGGGACCAGCAGACGCAGCGGGTGACTTTTGTAGAAACAGGTGTGAGGACATATTAAAACCTGAGTTTGGTGAACATGCAGTGGCCTTTGGACCTGAATATTGGGCTCATCTGTTATTTGCGTGTGTGTGCTGCGAACTGCGCACGCATAGCATGCCTCACATAACCGAGCGCAGCCCATGCTTAACTAACACGACCTCCTGAGCGCCACCTCAGTGATCACCCAAAGCCCTACACATGCAAAGTCAACATGTGTTTGATGATGGTCTGACGCTCAGGCCTCTTCTATTGATGTTTAATGCGATCCTTTCTTTGATGCTGCTCCCCGAGACTCCTTATCTGATTCTCCACTGTCCCACCAGCATCCCCGTAGAATATACTTCCTTTGTACCTGCCCACATCTGGAAACCAGATGTTTGAACAGCTAGCATGTGAGTGGTGCAGCCACTGATCCTGTCAGGTGCCCTGTATTTTAGATGTAATGATTGAAGGATTAACACTCCTTGTTCTTTTATCCTCGTAGTTGGGCTCATTTTACCTCAGTTCACATGCTGCTGCTTCCCCCAAAATCTCATAAACACAACGCTCTCTCCTCTGGGCTACAACCAGGCTATTGTAATTACACACTGAAGTGAAACAAACACTGGCTGGGTTGTTTAAAGTCAAGTTATCTCATCTGATACTTGTTACACACAGCAGACCCATACAGGCTGGAGTAATTAAGTTACAGAAACCAGGAGCTCAGTTGGAATAAAAAAAAAAAAAGCTTGTTCTTCTGGACAGATGATGTGTCTCACAGTCCAGAGTTTAAGGTCCTTGGGTGATATACATTTGCTTTGCAAAAGATGTCAGATCCTTTGAACTTTTTCACAATTTGTCACTTTAAAACCACCTACCTCAACGTAAACCATTACATAAACGATTACAAAAAGTACCAAATTATATACTGAAAGTACAAGAAAATACGCTCTCAAAGTTAGTTTGCAAATAAAACCTGTAAAGTGTGGCATACATTTTTATTTAGTGCCCTTCACATTAAAACCTTTGATACTTAGATTAATAAAATTCAGTGCAACAAGGTACTTAAAAAGTAGTCAAAAGTTGCAGTAAATTGATGTGAAGCTCGTAGAGCCATACCCCATAATACTTGGAGCTGTAACACATAGTTCCCGCACGTCTGAAACAGAAGTGATCCAAGCCTTTAAAGCGTAGCGCTAGGCAACCACGACCATCATTCCAGACAAACAAAAAGAAAGTATATTGATACCCTTGACCAATGTGCAAGGAAACGATGCATCAACAAAATCGCTGCTGTCTGGATGAACCCGTATGAGGTAGAGAAGGTGAAATGATGACATGGACAAACTTTGTGATATCTAGTTATGACATAAGTTAGTTAATTACTTAATGAACACAAAGAGCGTCTAAACAATGGTGGAGCATTTCGCAGCCTGAAATCCTCGGACACATGCAGTCAATGTTTTAACAGCTTTGTAAAGAATGTCCAAAATCTTCATGTGAACTATAAGGATCTGGTGACTGGCAGAGTAAGTAATTACAATAACATACACGTTCATGTCCCTCCTAGCTTGCAGGTACATGCTACATTAGCTAAGCTAATCTGGCTAGTGCCACAGTAAATATCACTGATAATCCTCCCAGAATAGTGTAATCATTGTGTATGTATATATAAACTCGGGGCTAGAACCCAGGACAATGCTGTGAGGCGACGGTTAAACCACTAAGCCATCATGAAGCCAGTAACAATCATCAACACTGATAACTGGGACATTTCTGATGCCATTCTGAAGCATGACAATGCAGCTAATGCTCAAAATGACAATAGACCGTAGGGAACTACGCAGGCAGAGCGAGGGTTTACCATGTGGAGGTTTAGCATAGCGTAGCTAACCACAGCATGCTAAATCATGAACAGAAGCAGATTCTTTCTGTTTTCTGATGGCTGATCCTCGTGGTCGATGTTTCCCAGCCGGACTCACTGACGATCAGCGCTCAACTCCTCCGTTTGTAGTCCTTTGGATTTTCAGATGTTTGATATGTAGTGAAAACTAAGCTTTGCTGAACCTTCTGCACGGCTGGAACATCGGCTGTGTCTCATTCCGCCTACTTCCGTCAGTGCACTGCTGATGTGCACTGACCACTTACTGCCGTAGTGCCCACTTTCGACCGTTAGTAGTGTTCCAAAAGGAACACTTATGTTAAAATGCTTACCGGAAATGACGTGATGACATGACGAACGCAACACACGTGAACGCAAATTTTTCAGCCCGCCAAAAATATATGCCGGCGTACAAACAACAATCGTTTACATTCACAGCATGTGGAAAATACATCGCCTCCGACGTCAACGCAGGATCCTCCAAATATTGGTGGAACATGAGGTATGTTCGTGTATTATACAAACACCTATCGAGCACAATGCCTCGTATTACCACCATTACTTACATTTATATGATTGCGGTGTCGCAGTTCCGGCTGTCTCGGCTGAATTGTCCGCCATTATTTTCAAAATGGGAACATCTTCCCGACGTCCCTAGGCCCTCCCTTTCCGCTTTGTAGTCAAGATGGCGTCCGTTTAGTGCGAGTAGGGTCCATTGTTACACACTGCATTTTGTGCCCGTTTTTAGGGGTCATCCGGGTACCTTCAGTGCACTGACTTTTTGTGTTATCTACACTATATACTTAAAACTAAGTGTTCGAAGTGTAGAAGTAGGCGGAATGAGACACAGCCATCCTTTGACCCAACATGAAATACCCATTGCAAGCTTGGTAAAAAATAAAATAAATCCTCCTCAGTAGTCAAACTTACTCAGCTGTTTCTGAAGCGATTCTACCTACCAACATGGCGTTTTTTTTTTGTGGAGATTTTTCACAGCTCTAGTGGCTCGCTTTTTAACACAGTAGGCTGACAGGAAGGTGGATGGAAGAGGGGGAGAGATATGCGGCAAAGAACCACGGGTCGGAGTCAAACCCGGGTCGACTGCATCGAGGACTAAGGCCTCCGTACATGGGTTGCGCTACCCACTGCGCCACCAGCGCGTCCTCCAACATGGCGTTTAGCAACAAGAGTGCCCGGACAGATGATGTCACATGAGAACTACTGTATTTGTTGGACTATAAGGCGCACTTAAAATCCTTAAATCTTCTCAAAAATTTATGGTGAGCCTTATAACCCGGTGCGCCTTATATATGATTATAAAGTTGTGCTTGACCGATTTTATGTGGTACAATGCGCTCAAAAATCTTTTAAAATGTGTAAGTATGACTTTGGTAAGAAACGAAGCCGCTCCGCTCAGTGGATATTGCGGTATAGTGTGTCACTACATGATCAGACCACTGAACTGTCTACAAAACTGCCTGACTGTAATGTCAAAACTAGAAGTGCATTCATGTAAAGGCCTCCACATAGTCTGGTGTAGTTCACTATGTGGAGGTCCGCATGGACTCTAAACATACAGGTCACACTAATCTTCTCGTGGCAAGAAGTCTTTACATCAATCTATTTTATAGGTGACACAGAGCTTGATAAACTGAGCTGCTCCAAGCAGACGGTCATAAGGACGCGCAGCTTTACAGTCTCTCTCTGTTCTCACTGACAGGTGTACGATGGGAGCCTGCTGGAAAAGAAACGGCTCTAGGCGCTCAGCTAGCTAATCACACATTTCACCATCCGTTCTGTCGCTGTGTACGTGAAGGGGCGGAGTGATATTACACACTTAGGAAAAATATTTAGTGCGCCTAATAATCCGGTGCGCCTAATGGTCCGAAAATACGGTATGTATAGCTGCTAAAAATAGTTTGATGAAGTCTTGACTCAGGAGTTGGGTAATCAAAAATGCCGTGCAAAGCTTATGATGCGTTCAGAACCAATGCAATTTGAGCAACAGGGGCATCTGGTTTACATGTAAAGTCCATGGTGGATTCGCATTTAGGAGAGTCGAGAGGTCCTGCGATGTGTTTTGAGACTTCAAGCGTCTGACGCTAGAGTTGGAAAATCTGAACTTTTGCAGCTGGACACGGAGCGTCAACCAGTCAGGGAGACTCCGCTAAGTGAGGTAGTGCCGGATTTTCAGACGGGACGGAAGCACCAAAGCCGGGAAGTCGACAATGAAGGACAATCTCATGATCGCTATTTGCTCCCATCTTATTATCTATAATCAGTCGAGCTATCCCTACAGGGACACTAATAGAAAGGACCTTGCTTGGAAGAGCAAGGAGGTTGGGATCTCGTTATCAACACTTTTACCACAGTAAATATTTCCCTGCATCTGAGGAGAGGAGCAGGGTAGCTCCTCCTAACAGAGCAACAAAAACGCTTTGCACAAACAATCCCAAGTTGAGGTGGCGGATGCCTTTTTGATGCTGAAATTGCATTCGGTCTGCATTGTAGATTTTTATTTAGATTTTTTTAATTATATATTTTTTTACCATGTATCATTTTCTTTCTACTTCACAACTATGCAATAATTTATATTTGTCTACCACATAAAATCACAACAAAATAAAAAAAGGTTGGTCAATATTTACTTATTGAAGCTGCCTAAATTCAGGTAAAAGCTGAAGTTGTAAAACAGTGAGTTAAAGTGAAGATTATAGTACTGGGTCTACTTATTCATGCACTAAGAGAAACAATGTTATTTTTTTCTTTACATATCAAAGGGCTGAAACCCCCCCCAAAAAAACAAGCCAAGCTGCTAGAGTGAAATGTTTGTCTTTGGTCAAGATGGTGGGAAGAGTTTTATTGAGAAAGGCACCAAATGTCTGAGCAAATGTTTTTGTAGCACAACAGAGCAATTCTTAAGAGGCATGGCAACCTTTTGGCTCCAGCGTTCAGCTGCCTAGATGAATACCAAATGTGTCTCAGGGTTCCCGCAAGCTCATCTCTCAGTGGTTCTCCTCCTCCACAGTCCGTCGGAGAACGTATGCGACGGTGCATTTTTCACTGCAGGTAAAAAATCCCTCTCGGTCCATTAGATTAGCAGTGAAAATCTGATCACCATAGACTCCGCGTTGTCTAACAGGATCCATGTGACGAGCTATTGTCTGAGCGGCAGCCGTAAATCTGCCACATGTTTTTGTGAAAGGCTCCCACTTGTCTGTCAGTGGGAGGTCAGGCATGCACGGGGAGGGGGCCTTTCACACATACAGGAGCAAACGGTAGTTAGTGGTTCTCTTCCAGGACAGAGGCCAACGCAATCTCTGTGGAAGCATTTCCACCGTGTCTTCAGAGAAAGTGGCGTCAATGGAGTTTGAATGAGGAAAAGGCAACAGCCCATCCTACCGAGACGGGAAAGAAGCTGGCTGACTGTGAGCAGAGCTTGGAGGCAGCTGCTCTGTCTAGCTGATAGATAAATGTTACCTTTTCAAAGATGCAAAGCTGGCAGAAGCAGGATTAAGAATGGTAATTGTGATCCAGCCCTAAAGAGCCCTCTGTGTGCATTCGTAGGCTGAAGGGAGTCATTTTATGATTTACTCGCCTGGCAAAGAGACAGAAGGGTGATTGTTTATGGCAGCGATTTGTGAGCAACGATGAGTAAGAGGGGTTTGGCAGAAAAGGCTGTCACTATTTTTGGGTATCAGGTCTCTGTTGGATATTAGAGATTAGACTTTGTTCATTCTGCACATATGCTCCATGGAAACACTACACACTATTTGCTGTTGTTCAATGAAAACCACAATACTTTTCAAAGGTTTGAATATGTTTCTTACTCATGTTTTTGCTGGGGGTTAAAATTCAGGACAAGAGCAGACAAACTGATACTCGTGATTTCACTTCTCTTGGTTCTGTTTCTCTGATTGTTCTCCTCACTTCTCTTTGGTAGCACTAACGTCTAGATGTGAACAAACTGCTAAGAGAACACATTTCTCCATCTCAGTTTCAGTCCATGAATTTTTTATGTTCCGTATCCTGACTCAATTTCCATCTTTTGCAAATTAATTCCTTGCTAATTGTAGTAGGGTGCTAATTTTAGAGTAATTCCTTCAGAATGACTTATGTTCATATTATGTTTAGATTTTCTTAATGTTCAAAATTAGTTAGATACACTTTACAAATTGGTTCTGTGTTTAGTTTGCAGTCAAAAATGTTTCTATTTAGATATAAGTAGTGCATAACTAATAACATAATTATTTTAACACATACAAATCTGTAAGGGGTGACATTTTTTCAGACCTCTTTAATGTAACACCCTTAATAAAGTCCATTGCAAAAAAAATAAATAGATGAAACAACTGGTAAACAGAGTCCATATTGTCAGTGACTGACTCTGAAGTTTGTTTTCTGAACAAACTGTTTGTAAAACCGTTGATGAAACAAAAGGCACCATTAAGACCGAGGAACACAGATAAGTATAAAGCTGTGTTAAGTTCTAAAGGCATATCTGGACCTTCGAACCTCTGATGGATCGTCTAAAAATTGGAAGAAGGTTGCATGCTACAAACCTAGCAAGAAGCAGCTGTCTCTCTAAACTAGGCAATGAGAGGACCAGGCTAGCCTTACCTGCAGATACCCACAGCTCAGGCGAGGGAGTCTGGAAGCACGACCACTGTTAGTTATGCACTCCATCAATCTGGCCTTCATGGAAGAGCGTCAAGAGGAAAACTTGTTCAAAGAAAGAAGTCCAGTTTAAAGTTTGCCACAGAAATGTGGCAGAGGGCTCTTATTTTAGATCAGATCAAAATTCAGTGTTGTGATGCATGCAAAGCACTATTTGTGGCAAAACAATGAAGACTGCACATCTCTGTAAACAAACCCTCCACACAGTGAAACATAATGATGGCAGCATCATGCTGTGGGAGGGCTCTGTTGCAGGAGCAGGGAAACTGGTGCAGGTTAAAAGGAGGATAGATGGAGTTACATGCAGGACAATGCTGGGGGGGGGGGGGGGGGGGGGTGCACTGTTGTGAAACATGACTTTAATTGTCGACTCGGCAACCTGGATATATGTGCAAACCAAACGTTCCCATTTTTCATTTGTAAAAAAACAAACAAAAATAAACCACTGAGATTATAATTTTACCTCTACTTTAAAGCAATGCACTACCTTGTGTTGGTCTATTGCACACAGTCCCAATAAAATTCATTGGAGTTTGTGGTTGTAATGTGACAGTGTGAAATATTTTCAAGGTTGTACAGATACTCCCCACAGGGGAGTGGTGGCCTAGTGGTTAGAGCACAGAGCTTTGGTCCCAGAGGTTCTGAGTTCAACTCCCACAAGCTTCCATTCTGGGTCCCTGAGCAAGACCCTTAACCCCCAATTGCTCCCCAGGCGCCGCACAGTGGCAGCCCACTGCTCCCCAAGGGGATGGGTTAAGATGCAGAAGTGAATTTCTCCATTGTGAGATCAATAAAGTTCAATTATTATTATATTTGCAAGGCACTGGAATAGCTTCTAAAATGACACTTAAACGTGTGTGAGTTGTTGCAACACCTACCACAAGTTCTCTGTATCATTTTCTGTTGATGTGGTTTGATAGATTTACTTTTAAATTGCTTTATTTATTAGACCTAAAGGAGCAATGAAATGTCCCATAACTCCCTCTGAACAATTTTAATGTATAATTCTTCTTTTATCTCTTTCAAGAACTTGACTTTTGCCTTCTGAGCCGAGGTGCTCTGCCTCCTCTTGCGTCTGCCGTCATCAAGACCTCACCCGTGTTTATATACTGCTGAATTTGAAGAAAATGCTACTACCTCCACACGTCCAGACCACAGATGGCTGCAAGGTCAGACGGGAGGAACGCTTGAAAGCTTAAAATATCTTTGTGCATGCCTTTGAGTTATAAATAAACTCTAATCTGTCTCCATCAGGTAAGGGTGTGGCTAGGAGAGTGAATCGCGTCCCCAAAGTTACGTTGCATGGAGGTCAAAGGACATCTGATAACATCCATGGGTTTGGGGACTCCTGGTGAGTAGTAATGTCACCTTTGTGTGAAAAAAAAAAACCCCAGCAGGTCTGGACAAGCTTGAAATGGTCTGTGAAATTCTCATGGGAACAGTCGGCTGAAAAAAAAAAAATCTGTTTTTGTAAATGCCTTTTGTTCGCACAGTGTCGCTGCAGCTGCCTGATACTTTAATCAGAAAATGAGAAAACCGAGAACAAAAAAAACAAAAACAAACCAGAAGACAGTGATTTGACGGGAACAAGACTCATCATATTAGGCTTCTTATTTTAGCTACCGTACATGCAAATTTGAGTCGTTTGCTCTAAACGTTAAGCTCCTGTTGTGTGTTATCTAAAGACGCTTTACACGTGTTGTGGTCTGCAGATGTTCAAGGCTGCCAGGACAGCAAACCTCAGGCTGAGAGGGTTGCAGCTCTGCAGGAGAGAAAGCAGGCCCTGGAGGCTCTCCTCAATGCCAGAGTGGGGGAGCTTAAGCAAGTGTGTCTGCAAGAGGCGGTGAGTAGCTTTCATTTCAATTTTCAGACATACCAAATGTAGGTCAGGATACTGAAAAATAAAACTTACTCCATTTACAGTCATGTGACAAAATGGGACACCCTATTACGGCCTGTATGTCTCTCTAACGTGCTTGGACATATATTTAATAGCAGTTTTAATAAGATGCTAAAAAATGAAAGTAATTTGACCAAACAAATAAAACGGAAGAAAAACAACTTTTTAACAATTTGCATAAAATGATAAAAATACAGTTTCAATAGAGAGATGCATTAGAACACCCCCACAGTTAATCCCACTTGAATGCCTAAAAATGAACATGAGCTAAGGTGCACGTGATTAGAAAGTTGTCACTGAGCAATTTGAGGGAGGTTTGTACTTTCTAACCTCAAAAACACACTGTGTTGGCCTCAGAGTAAAACAGATGCTTTTCAAGGTACAGAAGTTACTAATGAGACTTTTCCAGGGCCCTTGTCTACCCTGCACCACTCTACTTGTCCCACACGAGCTCCACTCCACTGTACCTCTTTAGGTTTTTAACAGACCCAGTAAGGCCCCCAAAGGGTGGTGAACGCCTCCTGGGGGCGGCTTTAAGCCTCGCCTTCTGTTTTGTGCCCTGCTGCTATTAAGCATTACTGTGTGGCATTAACTCTGAACAAAGATGTGAGAAACGATAGAATAAAACGTAAAGAATTCATCATAAATAAAAACATCCATCCATTTTTTTGACACGCTTTATCCCTCATGGGGTCGCGAGGGGTGCTGGTGCCTATCTCCAGCTGTCTATGGGCGAGAGGCGGGGTACACCCTGGACAGGTCGCCAGTCACAGGGCAACACAGAGACAGACAGGACAAACAACCATTCACGCACACACTCACACCTAAGGAGAATTTAGAGAGGCCAATTAACCTAACAGTCATGTTATGCACGGTGGATTTTCCCCCCTCCTCGCTCCACTGTCGGCTGGCTGGCCACACATGGCCAATCACTGACCAGCAGTCTGTTCACTCTACTCGACAACCACCGCACTACCTTCTGAGTAGGATGGAGAAAATCCAGCTGGGTGGGGAAAAACAATGCAGTCGAAATGTTCTCAGAGTGCGCGGTGTGGAGTAGAGTAGGGCCTCACGGAGTCCGTGGAAAAGTCCTATTAGTGAAAAGATGCGGCAGCTCCATTTTACCAGATGTCTCTTCGACATTCAATTCAATTCAAAAATGCTTTATCAATCCCAAAGGGAAATGAAATGCTGTGGTAACTCATCTTATCTGTCACAGTTGTTGACATGGAATCAACTAAATCCTCCAGAGGCTTTTAGCACTTTTTTCAACCTCAGTCATAGAATACTTTTCCAGTTTTATTGAAAGAGCCCAGATACCCAACATGATTGGACCAGTCACGCAGATTACAGCAGAAAGCCACCCTTGGTACTGAGTCATCCAGAGAAGATGATGAAGCGACTTTCATCTTCTATAAAGTGACTTAAAATCTAACATACAGCAACTTTCATGAAGATATGTGCTGTTCTCTTTACTCTGTCCACTTATGTTAATGTTCTGTTTACCTGCTCTGTACTTGACAACACGTGAGCTTGGATTCACGGAGCAACTTGCTAAAATCTTTTTCTCAAATACAATATGCTGCTAGTTAATTGGTCCTTAGGGCCTGTCAGCACATGTTAATAAGGTCACAGCCTCCTCAGCTTTTCTTTGACAGCTGTTTAACAGATCCCTTTATTTTCAGCTGGGTGTATAGTGAGTCACTCCAGCTCGAAGCACCTATCTTTGGATTCAGAAACTGCTCTGCTGGCAGAGTAGCTCGTCTCAGACGTTTAAACTCGTACTCTTTTGCAGGGTTTTAACACAACCGATTAGAGTTATGTCAGCTGATCAGAGTTGTTGCAATTTTAACTCATAACACAATTTACAGGATAAATGTAAGGCATGCAGCACGCCATTAGCTGATACAATTATGTGTAGCACGTTGGACCTCTCAGACAAGTAAAAAAGGTGTTTTAAATCTCCTCTGTAGGAGCTGACTGGGAAGTTGCCACGTGCTTTCCCTCTGGAGGTCGGAGAGAAACCCCCGCTGGTGCAGCGCAGAGCTGGCCTGGCGCCGAGCACCAAGGCAGAGGTAAGCCATCTCCTGGAATATCAATAGTGTTTACGCATCAGCAGGAGAACTGTTGTGCTTGTGTTGTAACATGGACGGCTGTATTCTGGTTTCAGGATGACTCCGGCCAAAGGAAGCAGATGAAGGCAATCTTCACCGGCGCTCTATGCAGACACTCCGAATCAGACAGAAATGGCCTAAATAGCAAGAGGACAGTCCATAGGGGGTGTCATACAGGTGCGGGCCCTTGTTTCTTCCATAAACAAACATTTAATCCCTTGCATATGTTCTTATAACCTTGAATCTTTTTGGATTCTGTCATGTTAATATCACAAACTGTTGTATTTTATTGCCATTGTACAAAGTATTGCACTGTTGTGAAGTAGAAGGACAAATGGCATTCAAAGTTTTGTTTTTGTGTCTAATAGCCGTCCACATGTAGAGACTGAAAACTTGAGATAGCTGAAGTTGAGTCAAATTAGATGTAGAGCATTCATGAACATCAACTTTCAGGTCTTGCCACAGATTCTGTTGAATTTAGACGTAGACTTAGACATCCTCGCAGATGCAGATGGCTCGCATCTGAACTAAAGTTACACAAGATATCAAACCGCAATTGTTATACCAGTGTGTGCAATATCACAATGGATGCTTAGATACAGTATTTGGAAAGGTATAATATTTCATAATGTGTTCACACTCTGCATATCTAGAACATATTTGGACTCTACAGACTATGGGCTGCAGAGGTAAATGGCCTCTACCTTTATGTGTTATGGATGGTAGATTGAACAGATCGCTGTGAGATGTTTCAAGTTGGAGATATTGTTTTATAACTTAATCCTGCTTCAAACTTCTCCGCAACTTTATCCCTGACCTGTCTGCTGTGTTCTGTGGTCTTCATGACGGTGTTTTATTTTCTCTGTTCTCTACAAAAAAAAACAAAAAGACTTCTCATTAAACTGCTGCATTTATACTTAGATTAAAACACACAAAGCTGGGCTCTACATACTGGGGGACTTCTGAGCACAGATGGTGGCACTGAATTTTATTTATGGCTATCAATGTAAATTGGGCTGACCTTGATAATCAAACGAGTGGGCTGAAAACAAATTCATGCAACACTTTTTCAATTTGAAAGGTTTTTACCATTTTCCTTCCACTTCACATTTATATACTACTTTGGGTGTTGGTTCATCACATAGATCTCAGTAAAAGACATCAAATTTTAAGGTTTAGTGTTAAAAACTCTGTAATGATTACATTTTTTGCAAGCACTGTAGGAGACGGGTATTAATACAAAATTGAATATAAAAACTCACTAATCTTTGTGCTTATGTTTTGCAAACATCACCAAATTGAGCTAATCTGTCCATAACCTGAATTCCTCGTTGTCTCTTAGAGGACACTGTGATGTCAGAAAGTACCAGCTCTATGTCAGATTCAACATCACACGACAACGGTGAGGCAACTGTACATTTTCTTCTCTCTACCTAAATATCTCAGAATGGTTGGCATCCACTGGTGTGTACACTGTTATATATTATAATTTTCTATTGTATTTCTCTTCCAAAGACTCTTCACCCAGCGTAGCAGCTGACCAACGCTCCCTGTCTCAGCCCCGGCTCACTGTGGGCAGCCCTGACCACAGAATCAGCAGGAAGCTCTCGCCGGTAGAGATTTACTATGAAATGAGGACACGTCGCAACTCGGTCACAAGTTCTGTGAGGTAATTATCTAGGTGTCACCTTTAATAAGTATTTCTGCCAGCAATATTGCTGCCTCTCTCCTGTGTCACATAGTTAGACATGCAGCAGACAATCTCAATATCATAGGTTATAAACGCCTTGTGTTTACTTCTTCAGCCCAACTCACTCGTTACCCAGAAGTGCTTCTAATGTTGAAGGTAGAAGTGTTCCAGCTACTCCTTTGTTGGCCCGAACTGCTCCAATCAGCGTTCATGTCAGGTATTCTGTGACTCTTACAGCTTTCATCTCAGATATTTACTGGTCTATGTTTAGAGCTGTTGCTTGAAGAGCACTTGTTATACAAATTGGGGTTACACAAAGGGTTTGCACTGTTTAAAAACTCACAGAAAGATATAAATAGCCAAACCAAGTACATTTCAAAAATGTTTAAAAACTTATGAGACAATGAAACAATTATAGAGAATAAGGATTTGAGGTAACAGAAAATAAATAGTAAAATATATAAAGAAAGTTATTTCATTCAACAAAAATGTGTTTCTGATTGGAGATGACACAGATATTCCCTAAAAGATAAGACAATGTACAACAAGTATCATTTTAGAACCTTTAATTTTCTTTTAATTTTCATTTTAAAGGGAACATATACCGTTCAGCTGTTCCTCTTCATATTGAAATCATTCTGTTGTGGTTTATATAAAGTGGAACTGCAATGCTTTGGTCTGTGTTAATTTAGCCCCACGTTCTCCTTTTTACCTCTGTTCTGAGCTGCATCTGAGAGCAACTGGTTTTGGTGCTGTCTCTTTAAATCTAAAGGAGCCACTCCTGAATTGCTTGAAAAATATGAGCCAAACAGAATATAAAGATATTTACACAGCTCCTGGACAGACTATATTCAATGTTTCTGCATTCCTTGAAAATCCACGTACACAAAAAAATGTACTTGGGGGCTGAAAAAAAGGGTATTTTGCATATGTCCCCTTTAAGAAGAAACAGCAAGTCAAAATGATTTAAACCTTTCTCACTCATTGGAAAAGTCTTTATTCAGCATTACAGCAACCAAGCATGTCTTGTAGGTTTTGACAAGGTGCTGGCATATCACCACTGGTACGTTTTTACAATTCATCTTTTGCAATGAGATCCAAGTCTTGGTGGTAGGAAGACCTCCTTGCCATCACCTCAATCCAGGCGTGCCCAAGTCCTGTCCTCAGGGGGTACCATCCTGCAACCTTTAGATGCCTTCCTGCTCCAACATGCCTGAGCTGAATGATTGAATGCTGATGAAGGAATTTAGCATGCAGGCGTGTTGGAGAAGAGATGCACCTAAAGATTAAAGGATAGTAGGTTTTGAGGACTGGAGTTGGGCACCCCTGGATTAATCTTGAACTCCCTCCACAGGTCTGATTAGAGTCGAAACTCTGACCAGGCCTCTCCAAAAGGTTATTATTACTTCCAGTCAGAACAAACCTGTTGGTAAAATTAGAAGATTACGGATTAAATCTAAATTTACCTAAAAAGATGGAGCAAAGTCTTTGTTCTGGCTGGGTGTGCATATCTCTAGATGATAAAATGTATTATTTGGTAACTAAAGGGTTAATTAAACAAAACAAAAATGACATCCAGGTATTTTGCTTTGTCTTAAGGATTTGATGTCAGCGCTCAAAGTTGTAAAGTGAGTTTCTCTCAATTTAGCTGCCATCACTGGCAAGGTTCTCCTTCAGATTTCAAGCATTAGAACAGCAGTTTTCCGCTAAACTATCCTTTGTAGTTTCTACAAAAGCTGTTTTCAGTCTCTCATCATTATCTGTAGTTGTCATTCTGCTTCTTTTCTTACATGCATGTGTCTAATCCTCCCACAGGTCAGATGCGTCAGGGAGTAACGGGTTAAAGCAGTGGTCCGGCAGCCTGGATGTGCCGTACATTATTCCACTGGCTCAGGAGGGCTCTTCCTCTGATCGCCGGAGCTGCCCTTACAGCTCCAGAGCAAGGCGCAGCAACAGTTCTGAGGCCCTCCTGGATAGATCCAGCCTACCAGACGATCCCGCACCCAGAAATGGTATGCCTCCGAGAGGAGGGCCGTACAAGAGCTCAGAGACCCTGACTGATGGCAAGCTTCGACAAATTCAACTAGGTAGCCCAGAGAGTCAAGGCGAAAGCCCCGCGGAGCAGAGTAAAATGCGTCTGTCGGTGGGGGGCAGGGGGGCCAGCGGAGGCTACAATGAACTACTGATGGACTATATCTGGGGTAAACAGCAGAGGATGCAAATGCAGCACCAGTTATACCAATCCACAGGCAGAATTTGGCAAGACGTGCCCTCTCCTCGATCCTCCACTGCTGCAGTGCCTCCACATGCAAATGGGTTTTCCCATTCCCAGGTGAACCTTCCCAGTGCCGCCAGTCCTTACAGCCCCATGGTCCTCAGAGGGTCCCAGGCGGAGCTCCGTAGGGTCAAAGTCACCAGGACCAAATCGTGTGGGCCTTTTATTCCTTTGCAGCAACATTCCCCAGATGGCATTTTGCTATCAGCGTATGAGTCCCCTCTCCCTGCCACTGGCACCACTACATCCTCCATTCCCAACCTTCTCCCGTATCAGACTGAGCTGTCTGGGCCCTCCTTTGGTCGTAGGCCCCCGCAGTTTTCTCTTCCCACTCCAGAAGATTCAACAAGGAGCCTACACAAAGCTCTTGCCCTGGAGGGACTGAGGGACTGGTACTTAAGGAACGCCTTTGGCTACCCTCCCACTGCCTCAAAGGGCCAGGAAGCAGGCATCTCTCGGCTCTCTCACCCCTACCCTCTGGTGCACCAGGCCCAGTCCCTTCAAGGGGAACCAGCCAACACCCAAAGGCCTCAAATACCCCAGTCAGCAAGCTTCCATGGTCACCCCCTGCACGGAAGGTCAGTACACCTGTATTCCTCTTAGATTGGTCTATTCTTTGTTGACATGTATAAATATCTATGTAAAATGAACAGATCAATGCAATGTTTTCATCAGAAATATTGTGTTTCAGTAAAAAAGCTCTCAGTGTTTCAGATTGTCCCTGAACCTAAAGTTAGGTTCAGGGACAATCTGAAACACTGAGAGCTTTTTTACTGAAACACAATATTTCTGATGAAAACATTGCATTGATCTGTTCATTTTACATAGATATTTATACATGTCAACAAAGAATAGTGTGCTGTAAACTATTTAGCTTGTGTTTTTTTTTTTTACCAGAAACATTGTCTGCCAACAGTGTAGTGCTAAACTAAACGCAGGAGCCCAATAGCAATGGCAGTCACTACTTTAAAGCCATTAAAACACGTCTGCATCAGCTTTGCTCATGTACAGTCATGGATGGGAATCTTTGTCGAAGACACAGATGTTCATCTACGTCGTCTGGCATTGTTATGGGACTTAACAAGAACTCTGACCCACTTTCATTTATGATATCAATGCTGAACATTCTTAGGAAATGATAAAAAGCTGTACAAATGTCAACGTTGTGTAGTAGTTCTGATTGGAGGTCAGCTTTTGTTGTTTAACCAGTGAAACTTTTTTGCAGCAAGCTATTCATGCAGCAGGTCACCCAGAGTAGTTTAACAGTGAGAGCTGTGTCATAAATCTGTCGGCCATTTGTGACTTTCACTGAGTGATTTGTGCTTGTTGACTCTTCTTTGCTTGTGTGAAAACAAACAGACTTCACAGAGACTAAACTTTATCACCTGTTCAACGGCGACTGGAGTCCATAGCTGTTAGGATCATTATCTTAGAGCCAGTCATTAAAGGTTTTTGATTCTTCTAATGAGGTGGGTTTAGAAAGTGTTGTTGGTCAGGGAGATGAACTCTTTCATTAAGAAGAGACCTTTTTTCAACTATGTCTGGATCGTTTACTCTGACCTGTTTTTAGAAGTCATATTTGTTAAGTTGTCGTTCAGCAGAAGATGGTCAGTCCCCTGCAGATGGATCTATCATCCTCATTTACAACTGGGACTATTTTCTATGGGTTCCTACTGATGCAACAATGAGACTCTCAGTTGTTTCTTTTTCAAAAGCAGTCAGGCACAGCGGTGGTAGAGAAACGCGACCCATGTATGGAGGCCTTAGTCCTTGACGTGGTTGTAACAGGTTCACGTCCCGATCCGGAGTCTTCTGCCACATGTCATTCCTCTTCTGCCTTCACCCATTTCCTGTCTAGCAAATGTAGGTCAAAGGCCACCAGAGGCACAAAATAGAATAAAAAAGCAGTATCAGTCAGACCCGAATTCCCCCAAGTTACCTACAACAAAAGTTTTCTAAAAAAATCTCAAAATGCAACACATCATGCACTGATCTAAAGAAATTCAAGAACAGATAAGACATAATGTTACTGACATCTATAGGTCTGGGAAGTGTTAAACCCATTTCTAAGCTTTAAACTTTAAAACTTGGTGAAAAACACAATTCACAACTGCAGAAATCATAGTGAAGCTTCTCAGCAGCCTAACAAAATGACTCTGGGGGGGCAAAGTGTCCAGAACAAGACATAAAGTCCTGCAGACAATGTAAAAGTTTTGATAATGTTAAGACTGAAGTGTGACAAAAGGCAAAAATAGAAGAATCTATAGGGGTGCAAATACTTTTTTACAGCACTGTATAAAGCAAGATTTATAGATTTAAAGGCATACTATGCAACATTTTTCAGTTAATTAATGTGTTCCATACCGTTTTGGATGATTAAATGAGTCATTTCAGGTCGAACAAAGGTTTTCTCGGCCGCCCTGGGGGTCTGTGGGGGAAATACCGCACTTGCAATTGCAGGAGCTTACGGCCCGCACACACAGAAGTCTCCCTTTACGAGAACTCTGTGTTTTTGCCCTGCCATTCACTATATGCACGGGCGAAAACAAAAACAAAGAACCGCGTGTTAACGTCAAATAAACATGCAAGCATATCGAGTTTTATTATTATTATTATTATTATTATTATTATTATTATTATTATTATTATTATTATTATTATTTATTTTATTATTTTTTTAATGTTGGCGAGACGCTACCGCGGCGAGGCGGCGGCGGCGGCGGCGGCTTGGCGAGGCGGTGGCGTCTCGCCAACATAAATAAATAAATAAATAAATAAATAATAATAATAAAACTGGCGAGGCGGTGGCGGCGGCCACGGCCGCGGCTTGGCGAGGCGGCTTGGCGAGGCGGCGGCGGCGGCGGCGGCGGCGGCGGCCGGCCGGCCGGCCGCCTCGCCAAGATAGCGCTGCGGGAAGCTTGATGTTCATACCTTCACTGTGTTAGTCATTGTTTGTACTGCCCTTTTTTCCACTTTTCGTTGCGTTCGCCTGTCTGCTAAGCTCAAAACAACCGCGCCTGGCTTGACGGAGGAACCAGAACAGCTGAGCATCTTTACGACAGTGCACTTTTACTTTCGCCCTCTTGGGGGAGCCTCGCTGGAAAATCAACCCCGGTTGCATAGTATACCTTTAAAATCAAACAAATAATTTGAAAACCCACCAAATAAACCCCGAAGCCACTACTACTGAAAAGCTATATCAACGGTTAGTTGTTTGTGGTCATGGCTTATAGTTATCACGTCAGAAAGCCGTGTATTTTATTTTCTGGTCTGTATTTTCAGCTTTTGCTCGTGTTTGGGGTTTTCTGTGCTGACTGTATTTTTGTTGTCTTTCCTCTGCTCCCCGGCAGGTCAATGGAGTTTTCTCTCTTTCAGGAGGCTCCAGATCCACAAAAGCAAGAGGCGACCCCAAAGGAACCGAATGCAGACCCAGGCACCCTGGTGTGAAGCAGCCAGACCTGATGCAACGTATCAGCAGAAACTCTGTAGCCTCATCTAGACTTGATAAAGTTACAAGTGGATACAATGTGACCTCAATAACAAAGCAAAACGTGGCGACCTCAGCAGAATGAGACTGAAGTGTAGCTGTACAGTAAGAAGAAAAAAACAAAAAACTTTGAAGAATTTCCTGTGTCCTCTCTGATCCCAACAGTATAAACCTCTAATCCAGTGTTTCTGTATGAATGTGCACTGGTGCTGACTTGTCGAACCTCTAATAACAGTAAACAAAATACTCATTTACAAACACGTCTGGTCCTAATAACCCTGAAAAGTCTCCCAAGATCTACTTTTTTACAGAATATATACATCTCTAAATAACTATTTTGTATATTCTGATATAAAACGCTATATTAAAGAGGGTAATTTATTGCTTCTAAAATGTGCGATAAACAGTAGTTATGATCTCATTCCATTAGACTAGAATATTTACATGAATTTGCTTTTCAACAATATAAAAGAGTAAAAACATGCCTCACTGTTCATCTACCATTAATTCCCCAGCATACATTTTTTTAACATGTCATAAAAATGAAATGGGGCCATGAAACGTAGGGACATGATGTTTCAGGCACAAGTGCCAAGATGTTCCCAAACATTGCCTGGCAAAAGCGTTTTCACTTTCTGCCACATTCTGATCAGAGCAAGATTTTATCTGACTGACCCAGACCGAGCGGTGCAAAACTGTGAGGAGAGAAGAAAATAATGCTTTTAAAAACAGTTTACAAACTATAAAAAGGGGAGGTGTACATTTATACTCAGCCCCTCCCCCTTCTCTGATATCCCAAAGTAAAAGTCGTAGCAAACTGGCTTCGTGAAGTGGAAATAGGGCTCACCTGAATGTTTTTCATCACCTGTGAAGGTCTCCATCATGGCAGCATCATGCTGTGCAGTGACAAGCTGGCCAGGGTCAATGGGAGGAGGGACGGAGCTGAACATGGGGCAGTCCTGGAGAAAGAAGCCGGTAGTGGCTGCCAAACACTTGAGAGCGGGCCAATGCGTCCAGTCACAGCAGGGCAGCGGCTCTGACCGTACCCCTAGAGCTACAGGGAGATGGTCAAAGCTTTTTAATGTGTTCGCCTGGCCCAGTCACAGTTCAGACCTGAGTCCTGTTGAGAATCTGGCAAGACTTGCAACTGGCATTGCAGCAAAAGGATGACTCAGCATGGCTGAAAACAAATGCACGCCACCGTTTTACTGATTTGCCTCCGTAAAATATAGAAATTCATGCATCGTTTTCCTTCTACTCGAGTTGTGCACTACTTTGCGGTGGTCTATCACATAAAAATCCCAGTAAAACACACACTTTTAAGGGGTGTCAATCCTTTTACATGGCACCGTAAAACGGACGGCATGTAGCGCGTGGGTGACCGGGTGAGAGTGCCAAAAATATTTAAACTGTTTAGCTGACACTGTTAGAAAACCTGTGCTAACAATAATCCTCTGTGAAAAAGGTTTAGCATAATGAAAGTGAAACCGTTTACGATGTCTCTCAGAGTTAATAGACTGATGTCGTGTTGTGATTGTCTTTTTTTTTTTTTTTCTAGATTCAGACAAGCGCTGGAAAAGAAATAGCCTGTAGCCTTCTGTGTTCAGACCTCAACAGACAAGTTAAACCCATGAGTAAACCCCTTAGGGCTGGACTAATGCGGATTGTAGCACAGGACAACAACATATAAACTACATTTAGCTGGATTTGAGTGTCATACAGAGCACTTTATAAAAATCTTAAGCCTTAATTGCCAGTAAAACAGACCCTAAGTGAGATGACAGGCAGTGGGAAGGATTTACCAGGGTTTGCTTTTAGGCAAAGTTGCTGCTGAAGGTCTGAGTGTTAGTCTGTAGATAGCGAGGATGGTACTGACGAGTTTTACACTGACATTTTATTCGCAGCCAATCACAGGACAGTACAGTAGAAAATCCACGCCCTCCACCCCAAGTGAGCAATACTGGTCGTTAGTGTGAGCAGGGCTGCTGCGGTGTTCAGTGACGGCGTGAGCAGGTCTCATGCCATTAAATGTTTGAACTAGTGCTGGTCTGCGTCTGTAGCGACTTTCATTCACGTGCTTGGGGTTATTATTTTTAATTCTTTACAAAAGTAAAAGATCCATTTTACAGTTTTCTACCATATTTTGCATCATGGTTCATTTTTGTGATCAGGGTTGCATTTAAAAAATAAAAAAAGCCACGAGGCAAAAAGAAAACAAGAATATTGTTTGGTGTAACATAGCATTTTTATCGATACCTTTTTTCGGTTTATATACTTGAAGCGTTGCCATTGTGGAACTAATTTGAATGTGATTATTTAAGTGTGTGATTATATTTTTGACACTGAGTTACGAAGTGTAGCACACTGTGGAATGTCTTGTTTTCTGCTGTCTGATCCATTCCAGCTCCACAGATCTCCTCCCAGCTCATTAAAACCTGAAATCAAAGACCAGACTGCTGTGCACTGGGGGTCAGAAAGGTATTTTTCATATTATGTAATCTGTAAATACAAAATAAGTGCTATGAATTTAGCTCTAAAGCAAATGTATTGAAACTACATTATATTTATGAATCTATAACATTTTGTAGCCATCTACTGTAGCTCTCGGTGCAGGAATTGCCGGCGTGTGTTTAAACCATTTTATCCAGCAGTGTGATATGATTTGACTTTTTCTTTTTCTTCCAAATATATAAATGCAGCTGTTTTATCTTCCCCCTGTCTCCTTATAACGTGGCCTGTGAGAATTGACTCAACAGACCTGCTCTTTGCTGTATGTATGAGATTTTACATTTGTTCTAATAAATAAAGTGTCATGTTGAAATCACCTCTTAATGTAGCTGAAGTATTTTCCATCCCAAGACCTTTTGCAGCAGTAGAAGCTTTTTTGAAATTGATCCACACTTTACAAATACCAAATGTTTATTAAATTCTTACGGACTCTTTTAAATCCAGCCTAAAGCTTCCGGTGTAGCAGTTTTATGTGGTATCTTGAATTTATGTTTACTTCAGAGCAAATCTTCCTTCATGGAGTTGTTTTTATATTAATTTGCTAGCTAACACATATACACTGTTACCTGCAAAGTATGTTGACCTCTTCCCATTAAATCATTGTAACAATGGGATTTATTCTTGCCATATCCGGTATATATTTTATTATATACTTATTTATCACATTAATTTGCAAACCTGTCAGCGAAAATAAGTGTACTTTATCTGAAAACCAAATGAATTCTACTTTATTGGTAACACCGTTTCTAGGCCCTGATGGAAGATGCTGTTTTAGGAACCAAGCGGGGTTATTATTCTATTCTATTCTATTCTATTCTATTCTATTCTATTCTATTCTATTCTATTCTATTATTTTAGGAACCAAGTCTAAGTCTAATAACCTGCCGAAATAGAAATTGAGGCACCAGGTTATTTTAATGAAACACTGCCCTCTAGCGGCAATACTATTAATTGAAAAAACAAAACAAACCTTTATTGAAAGGCATGTTTTCTGTTAGGAAGGAAGCAGAAAAGACGCGACTCTTTTCCCGTGCTGCCATCTACTGGTATGTCTATTCACTTTTTAAACTGTTTCCAAAAGAACTGGATTTGTTCATTTGACTCCAGTTGTTTGACAAATCATGTCGCCTGTGATCCTTGAGCAGGCCCAGTTATTCAATGTGTGTGCCTGTCCTAGACACCAAATTAAACTTAATAACTTAAATCATTATGCCTACGATATAGGAAAGAAAAAAATAAATAAAACTACTTGAATATAGGAATCAATAAGTAATGATATAAAGAAAAGAAAAACAAATAAAGACAAGGCCAGATTGAATATATCGAATCAGTTATTTATACTTGTAACCTTCAAATATTATTCACTTCATCATTTTTTGAAAACCAATAATTAACTACATGTTCATAAATCGAACCCACATCATTCCATAACTTCACTCCAACAAGAGAAATACACTTCCTTTTAATCTCTTTTCTAGCTTTCTGTTTAGTTAATTTACAAACATGTCGCAAATCACACGTAGATTCATAAAATGTAAAAAAAAGAAAAGAAAAAAAGAGAAAAGTCTTTGCAAAACTTGCTCTAAACGTTATTTGCAATATTTTTTTTTTAAAAACATATCATACAAATTTATAATAGTGGATTTTACAAACAATGGACTAATATGTTACTAATAGCTAACCTTAATATTTAAGATGTATGGCTTGTTTTGTGAAAGAACTATGTATCATTATTGTTGTTTTATATGCCCCACACTTCCACACAAAAAGATACATATGGAAGGATCAGTGAACAGAAAATTATATATAAACCCTTATAACTGAATATATTTCTATACTCCATTTCAATAGAGGCCCATAGAGCCTTTTACATTTTTCCCAGAACATCCATCCATCCTTTGTCTTCCACTTATTTGAGAATGGAATGGAAACAAAAATGGAAACCATTGGGTGAAATTAAAAATATTTTTTGAGTCATTATTTTAAGGAATATAAATAGGCAGTTTAACCTTTTTCTATGCGCTTGGAGACTTTGTGGGCAACATGTGAAAGCACTCAGAATTACTCATGATATGAAGCATAGCTTGCAGTCCGAGCAGAGAAGAGACCAACTCCACTCTGCTTCCATGTTGCTGATGAATAATGAGCATAAAAAACTGCTGCTAATCCCGCCCTGGATTACAAAGTGGGATTTAAATATCATTTTTAATGTAGTGTTTTTTTTCTTCTCTGAAGCCGTTGCAGTAAAATAATTGCCTGTGTGTTATTTTCACAAAGCCACAAGCACTTATTCACCTTGTCCACTGTGTGTTCCTCTGATAACTGTCTTATGGTTAAATTCATAATATTAAAAAGGTATCAAAATCAATAAATTATTTCACAAAGTTCATTTTCTGTTCTAAACATATTTAAAGTCTCTGTAATCACTTTTAGCTATGTGAATGGTGATATTCCTTATCATTTCCTACAGCCTAGATCACAACCATAGATACATATTAATTTAGAAAGACAGCAATGGAGAGGGTGTGCATGTGCATAGAGCGCTGCTATATACACACACATATATGTACACACACACATATATATATATATGTGTGTGTATAGTAAAAAAGATTAATGTGTGGCTGTGTATTTTGCAAAATACTTCAAAATACATCACATCAGATTATTCTATTGCTGTTAACTCCACTAAGAATAGAACACTGAATCATGAACTAAGATAGCTGTATGTTTAAGATTTGGAAAATCTTAAACATCTTAAACAAACAAACAAAAAAAAAAGCATGGAGATCACTTTAATATTCAACAAGTTATAATTGATTAAATGATGATACCTGTGCCTGCTAAACACATTACAATGAGTGGAGTGGGGCGACCTGTCCAATATGGCGGCCGCACGGCTGGACAGCGCCAAAAGGCGGTCGTGAAGCTGTCACTCATTTATTCTGGACATGTCCTCAGTCTAAAGTATTTTGCCAAAATTTTGGAACTATGTTGACTCAAAAGATATCAATAAGATTTCAATTGTAATGGCATCATGTCCCAAAATGGTAAAATTAATCTGAAGGTTGTTTTTTTTGGATCAATTTACTAATTATTAAAGCCAAATTTCACATACACAAATGCATATTTTTTAAAAGAAAAACAAAATTTTCTGTTTTTTTTAATTGAGTTTAAGCAATATCTGCATACAATTAGACCTTCAACTAATCAAAAAGCAAGAAAGACATTATGGACTCCCAATATGTGATTATGGACGATTTGTTGTCTTAAATTACTTTAATATGGGGCTCCTCGGCACTTATATCACAGTTTATACAATTGTTTTCTTTTTTCTTTTATTTGTTTTCTCCAATGATTTTGTTTTAATTTATGCTCCCCCTTGGGTAACTTTTTGTTTTCTTCTTGTTACTTTTCTGTTGTTATGAACATAGTTATGTGTTATTGTGGTTTACAAATAAAGTTATACACTTTTTTTTATTTTTATTTTTAAAAAAGGCGGTCGTGAGGTGTATGCTCTGTGATCATAACTACAGCAGCAAATATGCAAATAAGGCAACGGCGTCATCTAGCGGCTTTTAGGGCAGCCAATAGCGACTAATTGTATGCAGATACTGGCAAAGGCGTCCACTACCCCGCCACCAAAACAGCACCGTTGTTTCCGACAAGGAAATAAGATACTCAGACTATTTTTACAGGTGAACGAGAGCGAAGCTTTTATTATTAGTCTACACTCTTTCTATTTTTGCACGGTGGATTAAACCGTGAGATATTATTGTGGGATATTAACACTGAGTAGAACGGCGCATGTTTCCGTGTCTGACGTGTTCCTTCGGTCTTCATTGTGGTGTTTGTGCAATAACAGTTTCTCTTTGCAGTTTTTAATAACAGGAAGAGTTGTTACGACCCGTGGAGGCGCGGCTGGCTGCTGCTTCTCGCTGGATTCAAGCGCGTAAACTCATGGCGACGCTCTGCTATTCCTAGACCCGCCTCTCTCAGAGCCAGAGGGAGGAAGGAAGAGGAGAGCAGCCCGGGACGGAGACGCTCCACTCCGCCGCCCTCAGCCGTGTGGTGTCGGCCTCGCTGCGTTTTTCCGCCTTCCACTTATTGCTGATCATTTCCCCCTGGAGCACCGCTGGCACTTCAGAGAGCCCACGGCAACGCGACACCTCTGCTGGAGCTCCTAAAGGAGGAAAGCACTGGGTGAGGTGAGAAATATTAGTGGAACTGTTATTTAAAAAGCAAAACAATGCGTCTTAACATTAAAATGATATAGATGCTCGTTTCTACTACTCATTAAGAAAATAAGCGATTTAAGTCACTTACATCGGGACACACGTTATATAAATTGTAACGGGACGAGAAATAATAATTTAAATAAGCAAAGAACTAAAACAAAAAACTAAACAAACTAAAAAAAACCCCGAATGGAACAGTATTGCCAACTAATTTCAAATAACGTTTGAGAATTTGGAAATTATCTCAATGTCCATTCTCCACTTTGGTTGGAGCTGTAATGTTGTGTTCTCTGGCATTTTTCATTCCTTTGTTATTTACCCTTTGTAACAGTAGTGTTCATACATTTTTGTTTTATTTTGTGAAAACAGTGACACAGTATAACACTAAACAAAACAAAAAAAAAAAAATTACTGGAATTACTAACAGCTCAATCAGTTCTTCCTGATTCAGCTATAGTATCATACAGTATTTAAAATGTGTCTAAGTGCTCCCTTGATCATGGAAGTTTTGGCAAGCCAAACTATGATTAGCAACCTTTGCAACAGTTTGTCAGTTCTACAAAAGCTGAATTAGAGTTGCTGTTAGAAATGGGCTAATGATGCTGTTAGTAATTGGAATCTTCAAATGGGTCTAAATTCAGATAACATGACCTCCCGTTGACGTCAGTATGCCTTGAACCTTCCATTACCCGTGCCAGTTCACACAGAAATGGCAAAAAAAGTGGCCCCAGAAGGTTTTCACAGACCATAGGGTTCACATCTTGAGTTCATGTGAACAACAGTGTGGCTCCCACTGCAGCAGTTACACAAGCTCAAGTAGAGTCCTGTTGCAGCTGGGCTGGTGTCAGGGGCTATTTACGTTGACATGCCATTCATTCAGCTAAAAATAAAAGACACACACTCATTGGCTCTCTTAAAATGCCATTGCATGCAACCCAATGCAGCCAGTAGGTACATGCACAGACTAACTGCCAGAGAAGAGATGTACTTTGAGTTAAATACGTTCAGTTTCTGAATATGTTCGAATGCCTTTTTTTTTGTTTCAGTCTTTCCCTGAGTGCTGCTGTCACACTGGCTTGAGCTCTCCTCAAACTTACCGAGGTCCAGTCAGCATGTCTTCGTCCTACGCAGCCGCCATATCAGCCCTATATACAATCAACCAGCCAATTTATCAGCCTTTTCAAGAAACAAAACGTAAAAGTAGCAGCAGCAAGCGTCCTACACCTAGCAAGAACCCCCCTGGCCCGCCATCTTCGCAGAACCATTCTGCATCGCCTGAGCCTGCTGGATTTTATGAAGAGCAACAGGAGAATCCCTCAGATTACGGCATAGGTAAACAAGACCCCAGCAACAAAACCCAGCACGCTCTGTAACCTCTTCACTTCCGATTTTTTTATGCCCTGCACTTCCAGGTGGTTATTACCCTGTAGAGATCGGAGACATTTTTGTGGACCGCTACCAAGTCCTTAAAAAGTTGGGATGGGGTCACTTCTCCACCGTATGGCTCTGCTGGGACATGGCGTGAGTAAAAGTTTGTAACATTGCATTCAGTCTAATGATACGTAGCCATGCAAAAATATTCACAACATTTAAAGTTTTCAGCAATGTGTCGCATTACAACCACAGATGCATTCTGGTTTATTGGCATTTTAGGTGTCACACCAGCACAAAGTAGCACACCAGTGTGTGAAGTGTAAGGAAGTGATTCCTCTTTGCAAAATAGCCCAACCTTGGTCAGATTGGAAGGAGTCTCTGAACAACACATTATAAATCTTGTCACAGATGCTCTGCTGGATTTAAGTCTGAGCTATGACTGAACCATTGACTGAACTTTGATTAGAACCACTTCACTGTAAGTTCAGTTTTGGTTTCATGTTACCAGAGCTAATTTTTTCCCCATGTTTGCTGTGTCGGCCAATTGGGGACTAGAAACAAGAACTCTAAAAGCTTTATGCAGTTGCTTTTTTTTCGTAGCAACTCCGCCATAAAGGCCAGATTTGTCTGGGCACAACAAATAATTGTCCTGTCTGGATTTAAAGATGCTTTGTTGTCATTGCATGTATGACATACAGTGTTATTTCAGTCTGTCTCTTTAAGAGAACACCAAGACGTTCACATTTAAAATCCTGTTTTCTTTCTCAATTTCTCATCTCACCTCATACACATATACACACCCCATTAAAAACTCCAATAATATACAATAGGAACAGATAATAACAAGTGAAGAAGAATAGAAACAGATTTGAAAATAGGTCAAAACAGGTAAACAACTATGACCAATATCTAAAATTATTTGTCAATTATGACAATTCAATACTCAGTTTGTAGAGATGCTTGTTTTATAATTTTAGGAGGGTGGGTAGAAGGGAGAAAGAATTCAGTTCAGTAATGGCTGTTGGATAACAATATCCCAATGTTGCAGGCCTTATTGGGGCATAGAGAAAGACCAGTGATATCCTGAGCAGTTTCAATCACCCTCTGGAGAGCTGCTCTGTCAGCTACTGAGCAGTTCCCAAACCAGACAGCAATGTTATGTTAAGACACCTTCTACGGCTGCTCGGCAGAATAGCTCTATCAGGAAGTCTGGTCTCTGATGACATTTTTAAAAACAGTGTCTTCGTTCACATACCATTTAAGCTCTTTGCTGATGTTCATCCCCAGGAATTTAGTCAGGCAATCTCTCCACCTCCTGTCCTCCTATTTTTGGTCTGAGTTCCTCTCTGTGACATCTGGAATCAATAATGATTTTCTTTGTTTTTCTAATGTTAAGAAAGAGATTGTTCAATTTGTTTTAAAAATACCTTAATAATCCCCCCAAAAAAGTAACATCAGTTATACAGTGTTTTTTGTAACTCTACTATTATGCAGGGTTCTTCAAAGAGTGGATAGCTGTGGGCAGGAATGATCGCCTGTAGAGGTCTGGCTTACCGCGGACCTGAAGAAGCCTCTGACTGAAGACGCTGTGTTGTTGTAAAACAGTTGATGAAGAGATACTCAGGGTTGTCTTCATTTTATAAAGAATCATGCTTTGGGCAACCATCTCCAGAGGCTCTAGAAGAGTCACCAGAACAAAGCCAGCCTTCATTATTAGCTTGTTGAACTTTATTAAGTCACTGGCTTTGATGCTGCTCCCCCAGCAGATGATGGCAGAAGAGATCACCTCCCTCTGCACCAGACTTACTGAAAATATATAGCATCTTACAGAAAATATAGTGGTAAAACATGATGCCATGTGTTACCACTGATGCCATGGTAATACATGGCATCAGTGGTAAGGGTCTATAGCCCTTAGGAAGTTGGTATGCACTCAATTTAGTGTGTTCTCCCCTCAAGTCACTCCTTAAGCACAAAGTTAGGGAGTGTTTTAATTTAGTTCACATGATTGAAGTCACCAGCCAAAACAAGTTCCATCTTGATGAGAGTTATGTTGTCTTACAATAACTCTTTGTAAAAGGTTCAATCTAACTTTTAGCATTTTTGTCTGGAACTATGTAAAAAAAACACTGTAAATCCTCTGCATTTAACAACAATCAGCGTTGAGTCTGCTGAGGAATGTCTAACAATAACACTTGTGTCTGTGGTCCAGTAGTCACTTGTAAATACAGGCTGGAGAGTGATGATTTGTTAGGATTCTTCCTTAGCCAAATTATCTCAACAGCACTCCATAGTGACCCCAATACTACGCTGATCTCTGCTGGGATCACACTTTCGCACTGGAAAGTACACATAACCTTGCTAGTCCTGAGTTGTAGATCTCCTCCAGAGATACAAAGTATTGCTCTCCTTTGTTTGGCCTGTCGGGTTTGTCAGGCTGTGCTATAGCTCTCCCTCCACAGCCCCTCCCCCACAGCGGAGCCCACCAAGCTGCTCCAATGTTTACCTGTCTTGGTTTTCTGAGCAGGTGCCACTCCAGAAATTGAAGAAGAAAGTGAGCAGAGCAGACACAACCAATCAGAACCAGACATTCCTCCTGGTTCTGATTGGTTGTTCCTGACCGGGAGCGGGTTTATTTCTGTAAATGGCAGGAGGAGCCAGAGGAGCTATATATATATATATTTTTTACCACAGATGACCTGTCTGATATTTTACTGTCAGGACATAGTGAGAGTTTTAACAAATATGTAAAAAATACATTTATACAAAAACTTCCTACTGCAGCTTTAATCTGAGTAAAGAGGGCTGAATATACATGCTTGGCACACTTTTCTTTCAGGCATGATTTTTCTCACTGTTGACCATTATGTGCTCCTTTGTGTGTTGGTCGATGACATTGGAATCCCAATATAATGCACTGCAATATGTGGATGTAATATGACAAATTGAGGAAAAGTTTAGGGGGTGTGAATAGTATTGCAGGGTCTGTAAATAATGGGGATAGTGACTTAAGTCATTTTTTTTGTCTGCAGAACGAAGCGCTTTGTGGCTCTGAAGGTGGTGAAGAGTGCTGAAATTTTTACAGAGACGGCACTGGACGAGATCAAGCTGCTTAAATGTGTCAGTCTGATGAGAGATTTTTCCCTTTTCCAGATGTCTCACAGCTGTCTTTTGTTTTTGGATTTTTCTAAAAACCAAAAATTACATTACTAAGTAAACGTCTTTTTTGTTTTTGGTACTTGTTCTCAGATAAGGGACAGCGACCCTAAAGATCCTAAGCGGGAGAAAATTGTGCAGCTCATTGATGACTTTAGAATCTGCGCTACGACTGGAGAGCGTATCTTTTACGGCGACGACTTCTCTCAACAACATTGTTCCTAAATTATTCTGTGCTGAGGTGCGGCTGAACTCAGGTCATTTTTTTCCACTTTTCTGCTGTCATTGCGAGCAGCCCTGCCTTCTCTGAGATAAAAGTTCTTTAGCTGCTCGCCAGATGTGTGCATGGTTCTGGAGGTTCTAGGCCACCAGCTGCTCAGGTGGATCGTCAAATCCAACTACACAGGACTCCCCCTGCCTTGTGTTAAAAGCATCCTCAAACAGGTGAGCCACAACCTGTCCTTCCAGTCTGCGTAATCATCATCATCCCATGCTTCACCTCTGACTGAGGTCTCATTTGCAGGTTTTGCAGGGTTTAGATTACTTGCACGCTAAATGCAAAGTAATCCATACCGACATCAAGCCAGAAAACATCCTCCTGAGAGTGGATGAGGTTTATATTAGGAAGCTTGCAGCCAAGACAAAGCTGTGGGAGTTGCCCGTTTCGTCGCCGCTAAGCAGCTCAGGTTGGTGAAACTCTGTCAGGACTTGCTTGGTCTCAATATCTTTCATATATTTTCCGAATCTGTGTGTATTTGGTGTGGGGCGTAATTATTCCTCGGATGTATTCTCCTTTTTCTTTTCTCTCTCTTTTTTTGCCAGTTAACAAAGACCCAGGAAAAAAACAGGTGTGCAGTTTAAAAATGAACTTAAATAGCAACATCTCAGTCGTTTTGTTACTGCATTCATGTACAACGTTGTTCTGACCCTTAGCTTTCCTGCTATTATTTCCTAAGAGTGGGTTCAACTTCTTTGGGAAGCTGACAGGAGTTCTGCACACCCTTGGCGAATTGGTAAGATGGACGCTTCTAAAGTCGCGCATGTCAGGTGCCTCTTGACAACACCTTTGAGATGAAGCACTGCATGATATGCCGAGGTGGATCGTTCCTTAATAACAAACTACACTGTTCATATTACAAGTGAAGTTTGAGATGCATGTGTCATGTAGGATTATCTGTTTGTGAATGAAAAATTCATGTTTACATGCAATATAGTTTAACAATAACAAAAAAAAAACACTGGCTGCATGTATTTTTTCCTCTGTTTAAAGGCTTGTACAAATCCTTAAAAATCATATTTCTGTAGCACAATACTGACAAATTCAGAAAAGTCAACCCTATTTAATGGATTATTTCTTTAGGCATTAGCGACTAGGCTTGATGAGAATGAATATTTATCTTGCCCCCACACACAGTGAGCAGGATAGCAAGGGAGGTGAAAATCCAAAAAGCTGTAGCAAAGGCTGCCATCTTGGTGTCACCAAGTCCCAAAAATAGCTGGTAGACATCACCTATGTGTCATCTGGATGTCCGGTAGTGATGCCAGAAAAAAAAGCCCTTTTTGTCCTACCATCACCGACTTAAACATGACGAGTTTACCAAACTTTACTGGGACTTTAACTGCAGCTGGCAGATGAGTAGCTTTTCTGCAACAGCTACTCAGGGGGAATTTAGTGTGAAACAAAAGCTGATGTTTCGATGACTCCCCCACTGCTCCAATGAAAATTACTAATCATTTCCTCATGGCAGCTGATTCCCATAAACTCGCTGTTTTCGTCTTCCTTGATCCAAGAGTGACCCTAAAAACAATTTCCTACACCAACTTTCTTAATCGGTTATCACAAATATCCCCGTTGACTGGTTTCACTCACATGTCTCTGGCTGCACTCAGGTCACTCAACTCTAGTCTTTCAGATCTGACTATATGGGTACACCTGATAAAAGCTGCACCCATGTCCACTTTTAACTAATTATTGACTTTATTTTATTTTTATGGAGCAATAGTGGTGATTTTACCTCTTAAAAACCTTTTTGAATATGTTGGAGAACCATGAGAACCTTTTTAGAGTGCATAGCATCATGGAGCTTTTAAAAATAAAAACCCGGTGGGTTCCCATTGTGAACCGAAAATGGCTCATCGTTTTGTCTTTCAACAAGATAATGGCAGCCAAACATGCAGCCCAAACAGAGTAGGTTCATCTGAGTCTAAATCATTCTTCTTACATGGCCTTGACGATTCACATGCCTAATTCTTACAAAAAAACCAATGTGGTGAGCTGAACAAAGCAGGTAGCATGAGGCACACTGAACGTAGATCCATGAGAGAAAAACTCAGCTAAACTTTCAGATGGTACAGATGGCTGCTGGTTATTTAACCTATTTAAAAACATTGTTGAGTATATCGTCTACATAGGTTTAGCTGTCAAGGTATATCTTGCGTTTCAAATACTTCCCCAATGAGTTATTATGTAACATTAATTTTGCTGGACTGTTTTGCTGACTTCACACAGAGATGAAGCCAGTTTGCTAAACAATTCCTTATTTGCCATAAAGCAATGTCAACATAGGCTGTTTCTTTAATAGGCAAATATATGGTAGGCAAATAGCAGAAATCCTATAATAAACTGTATAGTTTGGACAATAAAATAATTTGAAGTTGTTATTCTCTGTCCAAAGGAGAAGTGTTGAGAAAAGGCAGTTGGATCAGAGCCTTAAATGTTTGTCTCTGCTTTATGTCAGAGAAGACAAGGTCAAGTTTTGATGTTCCTCCAGCAGCTGGTGCTGTGGTTTCACCGTACCTTGTTGTTAGCAACCCTCTATTCAACAGAATACTGGATAATGTCAAAACAAAGACTGTCAAACAGAGTCTCCTAGCCTGGATACGTTTGTCTCTCACCGTGTCCTGTAAAGGAAATATGGAATCAGTCCAGTTAGGATCATTTAAACACGGCACATGTTTGCTTGAATTTGAATGATTTGCTGCTCTCCTAAAACAGACATGAAGCTGATAGTTCACTGACCTTCATTTAATTGTTTTCAACAGTTAATGCTCATATCTGATTATGTCTGACTACTAACTGTCCCTCCCAGTCCAGCAAGGTTTCCAGGAGTCCATTAACGCGGCTATCAGCGAAGGACAAACGCTGCCGAGGACAGAAGAATCCGTCTGACCTGAAATCAGACAAACCTCATGTGACCTTCTCTGAAGGTGCTGCTGCTGCTGCTGCCCCAAGCACACATCAGTCCACTTGTAATTCAAAGCTCAGAGGTCCTGACCTTAAGATAAGGAGACAGACTTTGCTGTTTGAAGATGGATTGGACAGCACCCCACGCAGCCACAGAGGCTCAATGGGCTCTTGCCCAAACATTAGCCTCGATGCTCCTGTTTCTGCCTCCAGATCCGAGTTTTTCCACCAGACCGTGTGCTCCGAGCCTGCTCCAGCTTCCCCGGCTAGAGGTCAGTCTCACGACTTCTCATGACCTTCCAATTGTTTTCTGTGGAAAAATGCAGTCAAAAGAAATCTCCACTTGGTTGACGTGCTTTTAATGACCAACTCTAACTAGGTCATTGTATTACTAAAGCTTTGTCCAAGTTCTTAAAGTACCTTTAAATGTTTTTTTTCCCCTATATTTTAGCAATCAGCAACCCAGATGTGCCTGTAGACCTGTTGAAGCCTCAGAATGCTGACAAAATTGTTGTCAAGATTGCAGACCTGGGCAATGCCTGCTGGGTGGTGAGTGATTAATCAACAGACAAAATAAAACCATGTAGTTAAGTTATTTTATGTAACTAGTGGTCATCAGGCAACAGCCATGTAGTTAATGCAGTTTTTCATTATTAATTAGAACATAAACATCACACTTCACAAATCAACGTGCTGCACTTTTTTAATGACTGAAAAAAATATTCATAGGGTATTTTGATGGCCCTTGTGATTTGTAATTGTATTATTTATTGTGTAGCTTATTGCTGATACTCACAGATTTGCTTGGCAAAACCTAGAACTTGCATATACTAGGAATCTGGATCTGCTCAGTATTGAGATTATCTGCAAAACACAATCCAGTGTATTCTATATGTCTTATTTTATATTCTAGCAATACTGGGTTGGAAGTTGAATGTGCATATCTGTCGTTCTTATAAACGACGGATATAGTTACTTGGTCAGTTCACCCCTACCAAAATCACTCCAAACCCTGAAATTGAACATTATATTTAAGCATTGCTGTCTTTGTTGTTCTCTCTTTGTTAGTCACTGAGAAATCTCAGAAACATGAATACCCTTTTACATTTTTTATTAACCCTTTTTATTATTATCGTTTTGTCTTACTTTTTAATAGAACAGCCCAAACAGGGACTGGGTGTGCAAATTAACTGGTAGCTAGACGCCCTGGATACAGGGTAACATCTATTTTGTCACATGGACTGTGTGCCTTCTCTGACCAAATAAATTGGAGGGAATGATTTTAAAACATAAATGTTATGTTATGTTATGCACCATCGTGGTGAAGACTGTGGACTTAGGGTAAGCCACAAAAGCTCAATGTTAATGCAGCTGGCTGTCCTAAGAGTGCTGACATAAGCATCTTGGTGATTTTAGGGAAGATTCACAAAATGCAGACTTCATGTGGATTCAGTGCTTCAAAAGCAACCACACACAGACATGAGCCAAAGACAACAGCTAAAGCTTCTTTCCTGGGTTACGGAAAGGGAAAAGTAGAGAGGTGGAGATTGCAAGCTGCTTGAGTCCCAATTTAAAGTTTCCACAGGTGGTTGATGACTGCTGGAGGCTGCTGTCAGCCGTTTATTTATTTATTTGTTTGCTGTTGTTGTTGTTGTTCTGTGGCACTAGTTTTTGATTTTTAAAATTGAAAATGAGTGTAAATAATTTATATTGAAGTTCTACTTTTTAAATTGAATACCTTTACTAATGTTTTGTGATATTCTTACTTACCAACATGCACCGGTATTGTTAGACATGGTTCATGGAAGGAAGGAGCCTTGTGGATTTTAGACCATAAACTATTACGAAAATCTGATCCTTTAAGAAGTTACTGACAGACTTATTTACTTACTTAAGGTTTAAAACCTGATGACTGTAGAAAATCAGACATTCTAATGAGATTTAAAAAAAAATATCATGAAATCTAGAAACATTTAAAAGGAAAAAAAATCAAATCCTAGTTCTAAGTTGAGTCCTTGGTAGAACAATCCATCCCGTTATTTTTAAGGAGGCAGATGTACAGTACAGATAGGGGATCATATCTATAGTTCTCTTTTTATCAGAACAAGCACTTCACTGAAGACATTCAGACTTGCCAGTACCGCTCTATAGAGGTTCTGATTGGTGCCGACTATGACACTGCCGCTGACATCTGGAGTACTGCCTGCATGGTGAGCTGCTTCGTCTCTGTTTTGAAATAATCTTTGGATAATTTTTTACCCCTCTTTACTAATTTTACACCTCTCTTTATTATATTGTCTTCTTGTGTATCCCGAAGGCCTTTGAGCTGGCTACGGGAGACTACTTGTTTGACCCCCAATCAGGAGCTTCATACTCCCGGGAGGAAGGTGTGTGTTCAACTAGATTGCCACCGCTGTACGTAAATGGAAATAAATAATAAACACTGTTTCCATGTCCTTAGATCACATTGCTCACATCATTGAGCTGCTTGGACCTCTTCCATCCCAGTTTGCTCTTTCTGGGAGAAAATCCAAACAATACTTCAACAGAAAAGGTAAAGTTATGTCTAGAAAATAAACAAAATATAAAAACTCCTTGGAAGAGGTGCACCAATCAAAACTCTGTGACTGATTCCCGATCTCCATCTTTTGTACATCTTTGGCCTGCTACTGCAGATTTTGGCTCTGTTCAGATTTTCTTTTATAATATTAGAAGGTACAGGAACATTATTCAAAATATTTAATTCCATCCTTCCAGCCAGGAGCCGGTCATTAATTATTTATAGCAATTTAGCTATCAAGAAAAGTTGATATCCTGTTTCATGTGTGGGACAGAAACAAGGATTTTAAGGCCCTAAAATAAAACTTTCACTTTTTAAGTGTTTTTTTGCCTTCTATATTGGCAATTAGCAGTGCTAGCATGGCTAGAATATTGTAGCGTTAAGAAAATGCAGTAAAACATACCTTGCTAAGAGTATGTGAATGCTCGGCTGAGACCTTGACTATTTATTACTTACTATCTGTTATTGTAGAAACTCCCTGATCTAAAGGTAAAAAAAAGCTAAGAGCATAATAATTCTCCACTGGTCTTTAAAAGACAACGTCTTCTGAACGTATGTCCCAAACCTATCCTTCTTGGTATGTCTGATGACATGACACGTCAACTTCCAATACGATGACAGACACGTTAAGAGACACACAGAACCAGGAAACTGTGCTCAGTCAGCTTAGCCAAATCTGGAAGAGCTTGGTTAAAAATACATTGAATTGTTTTTATTCACCATAGTGTTCTTTAATCTTCAAAACTTTAATCTATATTCTTCCACTGTTTGTAATTCTGATCTGAGTTCAAAGGAGACAAACAGTCAAACTTCCTACAGCCTTTGAGTCTCATAGCCCCAGACAGAACCCAGAGCAGAAGCCGAGCTGGTTCTGAAAAAGTAGAGAGCCTCAAACCCAACTGGGGGTACTGTTGTCCTGTCTTTTGATTAGACTGTTTTGGCACCAGGACCTGTAGGTATTTAGAACCCAAAGTGGTGACAAAACCTTGAGATTACTTTTCTGAGGGAGAATCTTAAATCTTTAATCAAGTGAAGTAATCTTAGCATTCATTCTCAATGCGCCTCTAAATATTCTTCCCTTAGGTAGTTATATTGCATTTTTCTTTTTTTATATCTCCTTCCATTACTGCGGTAATAATTTAAATATGTTAGTGTGATTAATAATAGGTTAAGTATTGCGTGATGGTAGGCTCTGGTTGGAGAATAGGAATTGCGTATAAAGACAACCCGTTTTCTGATCTGATTGTAATAAAGCTGATTGTCCCTGAGCAGCTCCTCAGAAAAATTTTATTTGTTGTCATGGCCCCTTTAAAGATTTGAGACTGATTAAAATAGTGTAAGAAATTTAATGAGACAGATACAAGTTTGAATATGAAAATATAATTAAGTGGTCAATCCATGAATATAATATAAATATCAGAGTCAGCTTTATTTGCCAGGTATGTGTAGACATATGAAGAATTTGAATCTGGATGGTACAATGTTGACAATGTGTTTACCATACTTATACAATAAGACAGTAATGTACGCATGGTCTTCAGTATAGAAAACATATAAACTAAGGGGAGAGGTTGAGACAATAATGCAATGGTGCAATGAGCAGAGTTCAAAGGATGCAGGAGTGAATTGTTATTACCTTATTGTTGTTATTATTAAGCACATTTTGGAGGTGGAAGTGATGTACAGGTGCACATACATATACAAACATACATGTACACAGTGTGATGAGTGCAGAGAATGACACTTATGGTGTTGTGTACATAATGTAGGTGTATTTGATGTACAGTATGACAGTACATCAAATACAATAATTAGAGCTGCGTGATATGGCTTAAAAACAAAATCTCTGATTTTATTTGACCAAATCCAATTAATCAATTTATGTTTCCCCCTTGTCTCCCTTTTGTTTCATGAAAACAAAATACTGAAATTGTTTTTAATAATTTATTTTCATTTCAATCATCTCATCTAACAATTGACCTGTATTCAAAATGCAACTAATTATAAGCTTTGAAACATGCTCATAAAACCAAATGGTTAAACAATGAAAATATAACACAAAATGTTTGCCGCTAATGGTATTGCACATCTAAGAACAGGCCTCACTTTACTTTTATAGCTTCAAAATTAGCTTAAAAGAATAAGTAAATGAGTAAATGAATAAATGAAAGGGCTCCGTCTTAGGTTAAAACCGTTTCCTCTTCAGATTATTTTGACAAACGAAGCTGCCTTCATTTCTAAATCCAACATGGTCCCTAACAGCCACAGGAGAATAAAACAGCCACCTTGCTTTCCTCTGTTCAACCTTCCTGTTATCTGCTGAAAGTAGCGTTCATGGACATAGAGATTTCTTGTGATGTAAATATAGTTTCTATGTAAAAATAGCTTCTTACTACTCAGTGTCTGGGCTTTAGTTTAAAGTTTATTACTGATGCTGAAAATAGGAAACTCCTTTTCAGATTGCACACTGAAGAGCGTTGCCAACACAGCCTGATGCTGCTTATCTGTGCTGCGTTTGTTAAAAGGAAACAGATTCAACGTTGGAGTTTCTGACCGGCCAGTCATCGGTCAGAGCAGGGCAAGCTGTCCCCAGCTAATTTATTGGTGTATCTCTGTTCCTGTAATGCTTTTTATTATGGTTTACGCGACGTTCTAAAAGTCCCGTTCACACACTGATTCATAAAGTGAATCAAATGTATTTATTCTGGTTATTTAATCTGTTTCTTGCATTTGAGGTAATCCCACCTTGCAGAATATTAATACTCTGCAAGGTGATTATGTGCGTAAGAATAATCACCCTGGGGACCAGTGGGCCATGACATAAATAATAAAAAGACAAGATGGTGTAAACAGCTGGAATCGTTTTTTTCCCCTCATTTTAGGACAACTGCGGCACATCTCAAAGCTGAAACCATGGAGCTTGTTGGAGATCCTGCTGGATAAGTACGAGTGGCCACGAGAGGAAGCTCTCCCGTTCACTTCCTTTCTCCTCACCATGTTGGAGGTGCAGCCACAGAGAAGAGCCACAGCCGGCCAGTGTTTGAGACACCCCTGGATTGCCTCCTAGAGGCAGCAGCTTCATGCCTTTCAGAGCACAGCAGACAATTAATGTTAAATGGGTCTCAGCCTGTTGGTGGAGTAGCTCGATGCTGGCATCTGTTAAAAAAACAAACAAACACTCGCTTAAGTTGGACTTTTTTTCTTAGTGGTTGTTTGATACTTTAATATTTTTATGTTATATTCTGTCAATGCAATGACCAAAGAGAAGAGGGAATGTTTGTCTTATGGAAATGTCTGACTGGGTCTCTACACAGTCAGGATAAGTTGAGAAAAATGTATGTTTTTCCAGATTTTATTGCCAATCCCATGTTCCTTCCTTCCTTCCTTCCTTCCTTCCTTCCTTCCTTCCTTCCTTCCTTCCTTCCTTCCTTCCTTCCTTCCTTCCTTCCTTCCTTCCTTCCTTCCTTCCTTCCTTCCATGTAATGTCTAAAAATTATAGATATTTTTTACAATAAAATGTGTAACTCTGGTCTGGTTATCGTGTTGGATTTTTATTAAACTGCTATTAGGTGGATTTTAATTTTCGTTCCATAGCAAATCATCATGAATTCTCCCTAAAGAGCTTGCCCAGTAATAACAGAGGTAAACCGATCTAAAATAAAGATTAGTTTACTCAAACTATTCAAAAATCTTTTAAGGGATTACTTCATGTTTTCACAGGGGGTGGGGGAAATTAGTATGTTGGAACTTAACCAGAGGACAGCCTGTTACAGGAACTTCATTCTGGAGAAAATATTCAAACATCCAAGTGGAAACAGCTTATCTCCATTGAAAAGATTTGCTCAGTAGTCTAAAAATAAGGACAAAGGTGTTGACAGTTGAGCAAAACGCATTTCTCTCCTTGCTTGTATTTGGGACCGGTTGTGATATGGGGATAATAGTATGGGGCAATATTGTTGCAATATTATTTGCAAATGTGTGTGGAGAGTTGTGTGTCTGTATCTCGATTTGTGTGTGCAGTGGGATTTGAAAATGTGTAAATAAATCTGTAAATGTGTGAGGAGATTTGTGTGTCTGTACAACAATCTGCAAATGTATGAGGTAGGATCACTGTCAAAATAAACTTGTACATAAAAGGACAGTTGTGCATGACAAACATTTGTAAACTCATAATAATTAAAATCTCATGCAAAAGATACAACATACAACTTCAATAACTAATATATACAAATTTCAAGTTTAAATTTGGGCTTTATTCTTCATGAGCACAAACAGCAGCGGCTGCTTGAGAATACGGATTTTTTCTTTGAGAATACGAATTCACAACAGTGGTCTGACGTCACGGTTTCCAAGGCTGGTTAATGGAGCACAGAGTGTGAAGATTATGGCAAGCCGAAGGGGCCAATTATCGTCCATACAATAAAGCGCAGTTCCAACCCGTATTTTACGTGAGCACGCGTTTTTTACGTCACCGCGTGTTTCCAGCCAGAACGCGCGGTGACGTAAAAAATGCGCGCTCGCGTAAAATATGTGCGGTGGCGTTAATAATGTTTGGTGGCGTTTTTTGCATATTATATTATCAGGAGGTTGTCTTTTATATGCTCAGCCACTAGATTTAAGGGTGTTTTACCCAATAAGAACACTGCAGCACCAGACACAACCAGGAGGTCCCTGGTCAGTGATGGTATAGTTTCATGCTCACTTTGCATTCTTGGAAATTTAATATGTTTAGACCGGCCACTGATGATTCAAATCACAAAAAAGTGGTAGACAGACATTTAAAAATTGACTTCAAACATTTAATTTCATGAATTTGGGCTTTCACTGCCATCTGCTGTCATATGAGAGTAACTACAACTTGACGACCATAAGCTTTTTCATATTTCTTTTGTCATTTTAAAACATGAAACTATCAAAGCCCAAGCCAAGTAGTAGAACTAAATGTTGAAAAGAAATTAAAAGCTAAATAAAATAAACCAGGTCACTTAATAAAGCTGCATTTTCTGTATGCTTTGTATTTATATTCACATGATAATATTTTCAGAATTAATAATAACATTTCTGTTCAAGATTTCATTTATCTTCTGCACCAAGGGGATAAGTAAGGAGAACAAGCAGAGTGAGTTTTGTGTAATATCAGACTTTATTATTGAAATAAGCAGGATTTAGACAGGATCAGAAAGGAAGGTGCATCTTCTTTCTTCCTTTCCCCAACGATCAGGGCTGGCAGTAGTTGAACATTGTAATGTGTGAATGGACAGTACAAACGCAACGCAAACCTGTTTTCACTGTGTAAACAAAGCCACAGACAGTACTACAGTGCTGAAGCTGTATTCAGAGCATAGTTGTTAACTATAAATAATAACTGACAAATCGATCAAATTTCAAGTAGGCTACTTTCTTTTTATGCATGACTTACCTTGTCACTCCTCGTAGCAAAAATACATTCCTTCGACAAATGACGACTTCTTCAAAAGAAATAAAGAGTCTTCCTCTGTCTCTCCATCTTCTCCATGACGCTCAAATATCCCGCGAGCTGATGCCGGGTTATGTTGCGATGTTATAAGGAGAAAATTATCTCGTTTTACAAAGATAAGTCTCTCATTAAAACGAGAAAGTTATCTCGTTATAACAAGTTACCTTGTCACCCGTCTGGCAGCAAAACGCTTCGGTACGAGCCGTGAAAGTCACGTGACCTCCCGCAGCCGGAAGAAGCAGCCTGTGAGCCTGTGCTCAGGGCAGCAAATCCAGAAATTACACATACAAATCCTTTTTATGCATTTGTGAATCTCACACGGCAGAAGAGTAGCAAAAATCATGTGTTTAAAGAGAGCCAACCGAGAAACCGCTTGACTTGTAACCAATGATTTGTCTGTATTTATGGGTCTTGAAGCGAAAATACTTCAGACTGTCTGCGTGTGCTTACAGATTGATCTACACATTTGCAAATCTTGGCGCACATATGTAGATCTCATTACAGATTTGTGGAATTTTTTTTTACACATTTGCAAGCTGGATTACACACACACAGGTAGTGTTACACATTTGCAGATTGTTGTACAGACACACAAATCTCCTCACACGTTTACAGATTTATTTACACATTTTTTTTTTTAAATCCCATTGCGCACACACAAAATCGAGAAACAGACACACAACTCTCCACACACATTGGCAAATAATATTGCAACAATATTGCCCCCATGGTGGAACTGTGGACCCAGCCGGCTGGACATTCCTTGCATGCCCACATTCAGCTCAGCTCAGAGGAAGGGGGGCGGGAGGAAGAAGAGGGAGGAGTTAGCTTCACGTAAACGCAGGCATATGTCTGGCTGTTAAAAACTCACATTTTCCTCCAGCAGAGACGAGAGGTGAGAAGAGGACTGGGGACACCGCCAGCCTGCCTGCCTGCCTGCACACGTAAGCCTCTTCTTTCAGGCTGCAAGGAGAGAGCCTGTAGGAGGACACGAGTTGAGTCCTAATTATTGAACACACTTTGTTCCTCTTGTTCCTGTTTTGCTGAGTGGGGACCGTGGTTCCGTCTGGATTCGGGTCTTGTGCATTTAGAAACGTGTGCATGCATGTGGTGGAGTGCATTTGTGGCACATGCACGGTAACAACTCATCCGTGCGATCTCCTTGCAAAAGCAACGTGTGCTTCCATATGCCTTTTATTTACTCTTGCTGTGCTCTGTCTCCGAGCGTTTGCTGTCAGAAATGTGATTAATTGTCAGAAATGTGACCAGTGTTCCGTTTTTACCTGTAATCGCTGCTCAGCATCTCGGTGTGGCGTTCAGGGGAAGCTGGAGTAAAGGTTAAAGGCTCAGCTGTTTGCCTGTGGTGGTGACACAGCTCCCTAACCCCCCCCGGCCAGTTGCCATGCAACTCAAACTCTAAATCAAAAGGGATTACCTCAACCACCTGCGAGCTTTCACTGCTGCATGGTTACTTTGCAGGTAGCCCTTGTTTCAGCTGCTTTCCTCGCTGCTTTCACAGGGAATTTAAAATTCAAGCTGTGCTTTTCTCCTCTTTCTTCGCTCCTTTTTCGCCCCCCCAGTTTTTCTCTTTGCCCAGGCTCTCTGTTCCTCTGAGAATTGGAAAGCTGGTGTCATGGTTTACTGCAGCTGATACTACATAATTTGTGTCTGTCTATGTGTGTGTGTGTGTGTGTGTTCAGCTCGGATGTGGAGGATACAGCAGGAGCTGGAAGACAGGGGCAGCTACTGTATTGTACGCTGCATAGTAAACACCCATCTCATTATCTAATCCAAAGGGACAGGTAGGGTGAGGGGAGACACAGGCAGCCCTTTGATCCTCCTCCTGCGGATGCTTGCAGCGGCGTCTGCACCTTTTCGTCTATCACCGTCTCTCTCCGTGATGCTGCTCTATACACGCCACGGTAACGGCTCACTTTTTTTGATCTCTCGGTTGCAGGATGTGGCCGACTCTCCTTTCCGGTTGCGCCGCTGCCGCTGCTCTGCTGTACGCTCTGTACAGATGGGTCATCCCCGCCGTCGTGCAGTACCACGCAGGGCTGGCGCTCATTTGGCACGACACCATCGAGGAGGGATTGCTGAATGCACTGACCCAGACCACGCGTCCTCAGGTGCGCCTTCGCCAAACGCCCACCCTTCACCAGCTCGGTTAAATGAATAAACCGAGACGCGCTCAGAAGCACGGCAAACTCTACATTAAAGGAATGCCTTATCAAAACAGTGCGAGGGCCACAGCTGCTCCAAACACACCAAGTTACCGGGTTTATGCATTTACCACAACACCTAATCTGAGAGAAACCGCGCCTGGCAAAAATATTCCTGACCCTTGGACTTTCATTGGCAGGAAAACAATACATCTCCACTAGCTTTGCATATCTGTTACTGAAATGCTTGCCCAATCTTCTTTGTGAAACAGCTCAAGCTCAGCGAGGTCAGATGGAGAAAGCCTGTGAACAAATGGATTCTTGATTTGTCTTTAGGTCTGAACCTGAAATTAACTGCCAACCCAGTCGCGTGTGTTTTACAGCCTCAGATAGGTTTCCTTTCAGGATGACTTATGGCCATTAATCTTCCCCATCAACGACAATCGGCTTTTATATTGCTGCAGAAGAAAAGCAACCCCACAGCATTATGCTGCCACCTCCATGTTTCACCATGGAGGTGTCATCAGAGTAAAGTTGGCTAAATTTCAGTGGACGTCGCACTTACTCAGTACTTTTTCTGTTGGTGTGTCTTTTTATTGGTGAGTCTCAATAAAATACATGAATCTTAGTTGTGAAAAAGATTGAGTGGTATGAACACTTTTGCAAGGGACTCTGGATGCAGTCACACCAGCAGGTGAGGGGCCTCATGGGAAAATAAATCTTAGGGGTGATAGAGATAGGATATTGTCTTTAGGCTTACTGGCACAAAAACATCTCTGCCTACTAAAACCACCTTGTAGTTGAGAGTGAATAAATATGACGGGAAATAAAGAAAACTGAAAAAAAAACAAAACTATTTGAAGTTGTGGAGAATAAACCCACCATGGAAAGATAATCAATAACATTCGGTTGGTTGAGCTACAACAGGAGACGGCCATACTCTGATCCCCTCCTGTCGGCTAAGAAAACAGTTGTTGGCCTCCGCAGCCTCAGCAAAACTGTGCAGATCTGCTGAGCCTGCTGTTTGTCATCTGAGCCTTCTTAAGCTCACAACGTAGCATTAGCAGCGTGACACTTTACGTCCAACCTGCAAAGTATCAACAATCCAGGCTGGACTGATGTTGGTGTAATGCTGGGAAGTGTATTATCCTAACGCCCCCTAAAATACTTCTGGAGAACATGGAAACATGATGCACCCTGTAATAACAGAGAAACCTTCCAAAAATGTTTTACGCCTTATTGGATGCAGCTAAACCAGTCCACACTCTGCTTTAATAGACTATTCCTTAAACAAAGATAGATGCCAGATATACTGCATGAACAAACTTTAATTTGCGGGCTTGTTTACAACAGGCATTGCACCCAATTTAATGTAAACTTTAAAGTTTAAAGGGGACATATCATGCAAAATCTACTTTTTTTTCCCCCCAGCCCTTAAATACATTTTGTTGTGTACTTGGAGTGTCTAGGAGTGCAGAAAATGTGAACGTTGTCTTCCCAGGAGCTGTTTGGATATTATATTCTTTTTGGGTCGTAGTTTTCAAGCTGTTCAGTTTGAACACTTATGTCATAGTATTGGATGTGGAGCTGCTAAACAAGGTGATGGATGTCCGGCTTATCAATTTTGTGACTCAGTCTTTTTCAAGCTCAAAGGATGCCAAAGCTACAAGTGGACAAGTCAAAACCTTGGGTTGTTCAACACACCGTCCCCCAGCATGCGACAAAAATGGCCGAACAGGGTGGAGTGGAACGCTCTGCGACCTGAATAGGGGTCAGGCTCTGAAGGGCCTCCTTTAGATTTAAAGAGACGGCACCAAAAACGAGTTGCTCTCAGACGAATCTCAGAACAGTTGTAAAAAGGGGGAACATGGGGCTAAATTAACAAGGAATTCAGACCAAAGCATTGCCGTTCCACATTATTTAGACCACAGCTGAATGATTTCAATAAGAAAAGGAAGAACTGAAAAGCATATGTTCCCTTTAACATGTTAGCAAGTGGTGCTAAATACAACCTAAAACAGATCTAAATGCAATCAATCACAACAGACAGGGTTCCATAAATATTACGGGATGAAAAGATCTGAAAATCATTTGAATCAGGTTTCAATCAAATGTAGAGCGACTAAAGACAAAGTGCTACACAACTTGCTCAGAATATTCTTTGAGCTTCATGCCCGCACAAACTGAGGACAGCTCATGTAGCCTGGAAAGACTCAGAAGCTGCTATTTTACAATACAGTCTTATTAATGCTATATATGTTTTTAACGGTGTTTGTACTTCAGATAAACACATTTTAATGGCGTACATGATGCGCCATACGTTTCACAGGTTGGTAACAAACTGTTCCTTTACAAATGCTCGTACCGTTCATATGTCTTTAGTTCCACCTCTCCTATGTTTTATTGAACTCTGATGGTCTGAAGTTGCTCTGCTCTAGGAGCAAAGTTCTTTTAAAACACAAAGTTTACTCTAATACTTGATGTGCTGTCATATTTGTCCTACACTTTAGTAGCTTAAATGTTTAACCGATCCCTATATTATATGCTTATATTAATCACATACGACCCTTATGAAAATCAAGTTGCATAAGTCAAAATCAGGAACAACAAAGGGCAGGACTTATTTTCTGTGCCAGTTTCTCTAAAGATCCAATCAATTCTTGTCAAGACCCATTCAGCTGAGTTCTTTTAAAAAGAAGAATCAAGGGATCCGTAAACTTATTGGATCTTAACCTCAGGGGACCAGGAGTGTCTGCACTGTGCGTTTATTTCAATGGTAATCCTTTAAACGGGCATTGGTGTTTAGTGGTAGTTTTCTTAGCCATGCTGCTCGTTCAGGTGGTCACAATTGATTTATAGATTAGTGGAAGAGAACCAAGAGAGTTCAAGACATTCTCTTTGCACAACAGGGGAAGCTAGATTTTTCAGTCTTAATGATGGTTTATGAAGAGACACATGGGAGCTTCTAATCAGATTTTACATGTCATGTAGGATTTTCCTATTTGTTTACTTTAAGTGTTTTGCTAGACTCAGTATAATGTTTGCCTGAATGTAATACCTGGGGAAAAAAATGAATTGCTTGTGAACATTGTTTTGATGGTATAGTTTTTATAGTGTCAAAAGTCTTAATTCAATAAAATTAAAAAGTTCTCTTTTTTCTTTAAAGTAACTGATGTCTTTAGAATACAGCACCTCGGTGAATATTGATTATTCACTGATCCTATTAGGAAAATTATTGATAATTAACAAAACAAGAGAAGGCTACAGGACCAAGAGCTGGGTTTCATGGCTCAAAGGTCAACAAAACACTGATAACGTAACATCTAAACTGTTAAAAAATAACAAACTCTAAAGATCCATCGTCTCCTCTCTTGCTTCACAGTCCCAATTTGGTTCATTGTAGCAGTTCTGTCCTTTTTTTAATGCTCACAAAATGCTATATATATATATGCAGTTGTATTCAGGGCAATAGGTGTTCATAAATTAATTCTCATTTATTTTTAGATCCCATCATGTGCAGCACGAATATAAACGGTTTAAACTTTACATGCGTGATGCTTCAGTACCACTTGTGGATGCTTGGTCATGTGCAAAATGCAAGTTGGTGTGTATTATTTCATGTCAGAACTGTACTCTTAGTCTCAAATGTTGTCCTTGTGTTGGAGGGGCTTTGTTGACATAACTCACATGTTCCAACATGTGGACTAAAACTGTTGGTTTGAATCCCTAAATTACTGGCAATGGATCAGCAGTTTTGAATGATCATTTTGAGATACCCACAACGTTTGCCCAGGAGAAATTATGAGACTTTCTTAGCAGCAAACATGCTGTGAGGTAACTTTAAGAAATCATAGTTGCCATTAGCTGAATATCATGACAATAATCAGCCAATAGTCCAGACATCACATCCCCTGAGTCAGCTGACACTGTGCTGTAGTGTTAAGGTATGAACTAATATTACTCCTGTGGGGCCAGACCCCACCAGATGTGCTGTGGCGCTCTATATTCACAATAATCAGTGGGACAGGATCGGCCATTATAGAGTCATATTGTAAAAAGAGACAGATTATTTTCCAATAAAATTCTGTAATAAACATTTGTGTCTATATATTTAAGTCTGCTAGAAAACTGACAAGCTCAGTAGGTTAAATCCTCTTTAGGCGCCTTGATATTGGGGCCTACGGAAGAGGATTGGGGCCACTCAAAAAAAATAAATAGAAAAATTACTCAATTCTGACTTTTTTCTCAGAATTCTGACTTTAATCTCCAAATTCTGAGAAAAAAGTCAGAATTGAGTAGATTTTTTTATTTTATTTTTTGAGTGGCTCTAATCCTCTTCCGTAGGGGCCGGCCCACCAATGTTTGTTTAAATAATGAACATCTGAAATCGCAGTGCGCATGCCCGACACACTCTCAGACAGCTGTGGGGCACAAATACTACGGCCCCAAGCTCAGATCGTCCAATCAAAATACTGGAAACGCACACGATACGTTTACGTTCTGCAGGAAAGTGTGTTGGTTGGCCGTGCTAAATGAACGTTATTAGAGAGCCTTTTATTTGTAATTTTATGTATAAAAACGAAATGACATTTGGCTTATATAAAATGGCATTTCTAGTGAGTTGGTTTATACTAATTTATCAGTTTTATTTAAAATTGATTGGTCGTTTGGATCGCACAAAAAAAATCTGTTGCTGCTAATAGGTGTTGAGTTTCTGTGCCCCACTTAACTCATCATGCCAGAGACGCCGCTGCTCCTAATGTTGTTACTGCTCTGGTTTGCCTGTCTTCCTTAGAGGATAACGCAAACAAAGGAGGAGAAAAAGGTTAACTGAATGTGGTGAAACATGAGATGAGCCGTGCTAATCTAAATGGTGGGATTCTGGATCTCTGGGATAACAAAACCTTACTGAACTTTTTAGAGGTGAAAGTGATCCTGTTCTTTTTTCTTTTTTTTTTTCTTTTTTTTTTCTTTGGTCCCTGCAGCGGATCTTGGCTGCAGTGCAGAAGAACGCCACAAGAGGACACCCTCGCAGCGTGGTCAAAGCCATCGATCAGTTCTGCAGACACAAGGAGTGGGCCATGAATGTGGGGGATGAGAAAGGCAGAGGCTTTTTACTTTTATATCTCTGTGTATTTACGAGGAAAATATTAGCCTCCAGTTGCCTTTTGGTACATTCTGATATCTTTTTTTTTTTTTTTTAACCCCAGGGTGCATTCTTGACTCCGTGGTGACCGAAGTAAACCCAGCAACGGTGCTGGAGCTGGGAACTTACTGCGGCTACTCCACCGTGCGCATCGCCAGCCTGCTGCCTTCTCACGCCAAGCTCATCACCCTGGAGTTTGACCCAGGCAACGCCGCAATAGCTCGCCAGGTGATTGCTTGGGCAGGGCTGGCAGATAAGGTAAATTCCCCATGTCTGAAAACGAACCACGAGGACGAAGCGTTACGTTTCGCCGTCACACAGCAGTGTGTTTCCCGCTCCCTAGATCCAGTTAGTTGAAGGAGCATCCGGTGACTGGATCCCCAAACTAAAGGAGAAGTTTGGGATAGAAACGTTTGATTTGGTTTTCTTGGATCACTGGAAAGATCGCTACCTTCCTGACACAAAGCTGATGGAGGTAAAATTTTTCTTCAGCGCCGGTTGAACGCCTCCCTTTGTTTTTCCTGCCATGACCCCGTGTTTGGTTTTCTTACGCAGGAGTGTGGCCTCCTCAGGAAGGGCAGCATCCTGTTGGCGGATAACGTCATCTGCCCTGGAACCCCCGACTACCTTGAGTACATTCGGAACAGCCCCCGCTATAAAAGCCAGTACTTCAAATCTCACCTGGAGTACACCAAAGTGGAAGATGGCTTGGAGAAATCGGTTTTCCTAGGGTAGATATTCAATAAAAGAGCCTCGTGTTTTACACCTTAGACCCCCCTTTTTTTTTATTTTGGGATCACCGACCAGAATTAGAAATTCCTTCTCTTTTTCTAATCTAATGAATATGTTAACTTGAAAATAAAAGTAACATGAAATAAAAACATGTTTTGTTGTGTCCTTTTAAAGACCCTAAGCTGCATGCTTTACGGTGCCTTGCAGAAATGTTCGTATTGTTCAGCAGCCTCACATTTTGTCGTGGTGTAATTTCAACAGTCCTTGTATTTTTATTGGGATTTTAGGTGACACACCACCAGAGCTCTGAAGTGGAAGTAAAGGACAACAGGCTCTTCACATTGTTCTGATGAATGAAAATCTGTGCGTTTGTATTCACCGCAGTTTACCCTGAAACCCCTTGAAAACATAATAAATATACTCTAGCTTTTTGTAATTCAATCTCAACACGCAGCTGTTCAGTTGAGGTTTGTTAGAGAGCATTAGAGAATAAACATTGGACATTAGAGCATTGATCCACCAACCAACCAACCAGCCAAGAAGCCAGTGGTAAGTTTGCGGGAGCTGTAAAGAGCCACTGCTCGGGTGGGAGAAGCTGTTATGAGCCATGAGTTGTGCAACATGAATATCAGGCCTCGGTAGCAGAATGAAATATCGCTGGAAGTCATAAGAAGCCCCGTTTTAAGATTTGTCCCACAAGCCGTATAGGGATCACAGAAAACACGTTGCCTGGGTCAGAAAAGAATAAAATGTAACCTTCTTTGCCAACGTGCAAAAATACTATGAGTGGCAGATAACTTATACCACACACCAGCCTGAGCACACTATACTGTGGGACATGGAAGTGGAAGCATCATGCTGTGGAGCTGGGAAGGCGGATTGGAGCTCAACGCAGGGCAATCCTGGAAGAGAAATTGAGAGGTGGTCCCATAGCATAAAATATTAATTTAAGGTAGCAGACATGAGTGGTTGCGAAACCTTTTAAACTTCAATTTATGTCGTTTTTCCTCCCAATTCTCACGCAGAACGCGGTGTAGCCGTAGCCTATAAAATCCCAGTAAAATACTTAGACATTTGTTCAACTGCAACCATGAATATTTTTTTTTGCAGGTAACTTTAGGTCTGGGGACTTAGATGCTCTGCTTAACGTGTTTATTAGTCCTGTGCACGGCAGTAATTATCTGCTTTCCAAGCTTCTAATTGACAGGTGAGCTGCAAACTGATCCCCCCCACTCCAGTGCATCAACTCAGATCAATCGGAAACCTAATCCAGCGACATTCTGTGGTGCATAAAACCAATTGTGCGCTCTGATATTCTCCACGCGGCGTCTGTGTTTGACAGGGTCGCGATAGTGAGTGGATGCGCTCGGTGCGTCTGTGTGCGCGCCCGTGTGCCAAATCGCTGCTCATCTAATCTCTCAAAGTGATGGAGCGGGAGGAGGGTTTTTGCTGCAGCTGCATGAGGGAAAAAATAAAATAAAAAAAGAAGTATGAGCTTGTCCACCTAGTGCTTTCTTCACAGACAGCTGCATGATAATCCCAATCTGAGGCCATTAGAGCGCAGAGAGAGGGAGCGAGGCGAGGGTTCACCAGAGGGAGGGAGGGAGGAGGGACTGCGCCGGACAGAGGCGCGCAACGGCTGGGAAAAGAACGGCAGAAAGAGGAGCTTTTAAAGGATTTGGCAGTGATTTGTAGATTCTCGTGCTGTGATGCTGCACTTCCCTCTGCTTATGCCAGGATGTCATACTCTGAGGCCTCAGGAGTCTTCTCCATTTAGTCTTTTAAAATAGCACCTGTTTCTTTTTTTAGAACTTGTTTTTAGGTGTTTGCTTTTTTTAATTTTTAATTATTGCACAAAAGAGAAAGTCTGAGATGACAGAACCTTGAGTCTGGGTGCAGTTCAACGTATCTGGACCATGGTTGGGGGCCAGGCTGGAGAATTTCACGGGAGGGAGAAAATGAAGACTGGTCCATGAAGAATGGGCAGGTAGGTCATGGCTTTGCTTCACCCAAGTTATCTGGGATGGTAAAATCGAAAAGGAAAGTAGGAAGTTTGTGTTGCTGGCTCTTTCAGCTCTTTGTAATTGATTTCAATGTATTAAACTCAAATATCAAACAAAAACACGGGGCTTCACATGTTTGACATAATGTATTAATAAATATATAAATGTGCAACAAGACATACATTTCTATATCTATCTATCTATCTATCTATCTATCTATCTATCTATCTATCTATCTATCTATCTATCTATCTATCTATCTATCTATCTATCTATCTATCTATCTATCTATCTATCTATCTATCTATCTATCTATCTATCTATCTATCTATATATACATAATAAAAACTGTTAAATCAGGCAAGCCAATTTTGATTCCTCTGTTAGAAATAAAATCTGGAAATATTAAATTATTTTAAACCTCCTTGAAAGGAAGAGCAATTTGCAACATATAATTCTGGATCTTGTCTGTTTCATGCCGTGCAGATTATAATGAAGTCGGCTTGACTTTTGAGGCTTGAAATGCTCTGACAGTTTACGTGATGTTTTCTGGTTTTGCAAAATTTATTATGTTTTCCATCATCGGCTCTCAGCTCTTCTCGATAAAAGCTTCCAGCATTCGCCCGGTGTCATCCTGCATGTTGTCTAAAAACTCTGCTCAGCATTTTTAAGCCTCTTATTTTGCCCTTTTTGTACCATTTCTTAGCCTGGACCTTAAACCAATACGGCCATATATTCCATGCTCCTCAATTCGGCAGCGACAGTGTCAGGTTTTTTGTAGCTAAAATACATCAAAACAGTTTTGTGGGAATCAAACATGTTTAAAGGTTTTGTCCCAAACACAAGTTTTTTTTGGCATGTATGTAAAAATAGAAGGCTGAAATTCACCCTGCTTTGGCCCCTGAGAACATTTACACACCTCGGTATCAATGGCCGACCTGAGTCTTGGGACGGAAACATTTTCTTCACATTTTGCTTCCACCCCACTTGGTAAAAAACATTCCCCCGGAGGATAAACTGACCGTGGTAATACACAACCACTTTCATGTCACTTCAAAAATTTGAAACGTTATCCAGGTCTAAACTCTGAGTCCCACCTTTTGACTTTTTGGCAGCTTTCTTCACGTTGGTGTCTTACTGAAATGTCGTCATTTGCTCGAGCCTGGGATTCACAATGGAGGAGATTTGTATTAATAGTGCGTATTTTCTGAACCCATCTTTCTCTGTGCTGACTAATCTTTGAATCCTTTCTGCAGAATACAGTGTGACGCTGTAGTCACGGCATTTAGCTGCGGGGATGGTATAAATGAGCTGATCTCCAGGGGCCCGTTTAGGTTTCCTCCTAGTGAAACAGTCCAAGTTGCATTTAATTAAAACAACTGATATTTGCTGCTCAAGATCTGAGCGTTATCTGTGTTTACTGTAACAGGGTGTACATTTAACGAGATGTTGTGTCTGAACACTCAACCATGAAGGCCCGTTTATCCAAGAACTGCGCTGATGGTCATGCATCAGTGAAATCTTCTAAAGTAAATTGATAAACCACATTTCTGGTGACCTATTTCATTTTCTAACAGATATTTTATCACTAAACAGGAAGCTTAACAACGGAGCCATAAAGTGGCCTGCAAAAGCATTTACACCCAGTGAACCTTTCCACTTCTAGTCTCCCTTTAAACTGGGAACCTCAATGTGTTTTGTTGGAATTTTAGCTAATGGATCCGCTTAACACAGGTCACAATGGGGAGATGGAGGGAAAATGGTCTGTGGTTTTAAACACTGTTCCCATTAAGAATAAAAAAAAAACGTATTCTTGTATTCAACCTTCTTTACCTTGACACCCCTAATTAAAACCCAGTCAACTCAGTTGCCTTCAGCAGTAACCTAATTTAATCCCAGCATAAATCAGATGTTCTATCACGGCCTCTGAAGTTCTTTAGAGAACATTAGCAAACAAACTGCATCATGAAGACCCGGGATCAATGCAAACAGGCCAGGGAGAAACCTGTAGAGAGGTTTAAAGCAGGGTCTTCAGCACTGGACCTCACAGATCGTTGTTAAATCCATTATCCTAAAACGGAAACGCTGTGGCACAACTGCAAGACACAGTCGTCCATTTAAACTGGGCAGCCTGGACAAGGAGAATATTAATCAGATCAGGAGTCCAGAGGCCCAAGGACTCTATGGAGGAGCTGCACACTCCCACAGCCCTGTTGGGAGAATGTTGTCATGACAACTACTAGTCGTGGACTCCACAAAAATGGCCTTTAAGTGGCGAGAAGAAATACATTATAGGTCCTGTTTGCAGTTTACCACGAGCAGTGGTGCAGGGAACAAAGTAAACTCAAGAAGATGCTCTACTGATATTGGCAAAACTTTTACTCTCTTCCTGTTCGACACTGGAAACGCCGCACGTCACCCTGAACACGCCATCCCTACAGCTACAGTGAAACACAGTGCTGGCATCACCGTGCTGTGGGGTTACTGGGCAGTAAGGCTTCAAAAGAGACTGGATGGAGTTTCCCCTTCTCTCAGGAGAACAACCCTAAACATACAGCCAGAGCCACAAGGTGATGGTTTGGCCTAGTCAAAGTCCAGACCTAAATCTAATTGAGACTCTGCGGCAAGACTTGAAAACAGACGTTGACAGAGACTCTGGATGTACAGTCTCTTCACATATTCTCTGCTAGAGACACCCCCTCAAAAAACACGCAGCTGTAACTGCAGTAAAATATGGTTCTGAAAATTACTGAGGCAATAGGCTGAATTCAAGAAAATAAGATGAGAAATACTTTTATTGTCACACAATGGGAGAAATTCAGGCGTGACGGTGGCAAAACCATATAGTCGCACACTAGATTAGTAATATAAATAAAAACCTAATTTCAAATTAAGTTCTGAACCAAAAGATAATTAAACTTATCAGAAAGGGGAAAAAAGAGAAAATACTGCACAATTATCGATAATACAGGATATTCAGATAAAAATGTAATAAACAAGTTAAACAGAGGACCGGCAGCAGCCGATTCCCAGAAGGCTGTGAGAAAAACAAGCGATATGTGTGACTGTACAAGCGAACACCTCAGAGTAGCTCAAAGGTGTGCTTCACCATGATCAGATCAGAACCTGTGCAACCATTGGTTAAACACTTACAGAGTCTGTTGTTAGCTGCAGAGATTATAAAGTCTAACAGCAGCTGAGGTGAAAAAAACCCAACAAACCACACCGGAGGAGATGGCTGATGCCAGCAGAGCCAAAGAAGGTCTCCAGAACATTTTGTACTTACAACACACTCGACTGGCTGTTATTTGAAAAATAAAGCTGCGCCTAATTTTTCTCTTCCTTCGCAACTGTGCTCTGCTTTTTGTTGGTCCATCACATAAAGTTCCAATAAAAAGCATGGAAGTGATGGTTGGTGTAAATGTGAAGAAAGGCTCAAAAGCACGAAAATATCCTCTGCTACCTTGACAAGATCTGCTCCTTTTTTTTAAACAATCTTGTCTCTTACTACGACTTGAACGGATATTTTAGTAGAGCTCCGAAGCAAAGAACGAGTTTGAGATCATGCTAACTGCTCCCACTCTCTGCCCTCAGGTGCCAAAGGTAGAAAGAGTAGCCCGGTGCTGTCGGTGCCGCTGCTGGTCATCACCATGACACCGGAGGCCTGCTCGTACCGTCTGTTCGTCTGTCTCAGTTTGTCGCTCAAGTCCCACCGATGGCTTCGCATGCTGTGGGCTCTGCTGCTGGGCTTCGGCCCCGTTTCACTGGCGCAGCAGGGCAACCAGCCTCAATCCATCAAGATCGAGGGCGACATCACCCTGGGGGGGCTCTTCCCGGTGCACTCCCGAGGGCCTGCCGGCGTCCCCTGTGGGGAGATCAAGCGAGAGAAGGGAATCCATCGACTGGAAGCCATGCTGTACGCCTTGGACCAGATCAACAGTGACCCCGACCTGCTGCCCAACATCACGCTCGGAGCCCGCATCCTGGACACGTGCTCCAGGGACACGTACGCCCTGGAGCAGTCGCTCACCTTCGTCCAGGCCCTCATCCAGAAGGACAACTCGGACGTGCGCTGCTCGAACGGAGAGCCGCCCATCATCCCCAAACCGGAGAGGGTGGTCGGAGTGATCGGAGCGTCCGGCAGCTCCGTCTCCATCATGGTGGCCAACGTGCTCAGGCTGTTCGCGGTGAGATTTGTCTTCCTTATTACCTGTCTTTACTAACCAAGGGAAACAGCTGAACACTTGCAACGGTCGACAAAGATGGAGGTCAAAGGCACGCGGGTCTGGGTCCTGGTTGTGTTTCATTAACCTGACTCCGCCAGATGGATGTCGCTCCGCCTAGCTTCACTCACATCCATCTGGGACATCTCCATAGGAATTGCCTTTATTGAAGGCTGGGCCTTATCAAAAATCCTTGCATATGATTGGACAAGCCACTTATCTGTCATCTTTACGACGTGCTATTTCACCCACTCACACCGAAGCTAACCCGTGACGCTGATGAGAGCAAAGCAGGAAAAAAACCCTTTTTTTTTTAATTTGTTTGCGGCTCTAGTGGCCCGCGTTTTATTCACAGTGAGCTGACAGAAAGAGGGAGGAAGACAGGCGGCAAAGCGCCGAAGGTCGGAGTCGATCCCGGGGCCGACCGCGTCGAGGACTAAAGGCCTCCTAATATGGTTCGTGCTAACCGCTAACCGCGGATGCGCCCCGTAGCGGTTAGCGGAAAACAAAGCTTGCCAAATGCGGTCGGGAGAAGGGCGAAAACATGGTTTCCACCAACAAAAGCCTTCAGAGCCGTTCTCTGATGTTCTTTTAATGAAACAATATTAGGTAGATTGGACAACACGGAAGAAATAGCAGCATCAATGCTAACGCTTGCTTCCTCGACGAGCCGCCATTGCTATCAAAACAGTCTCACGTCATGGTCGCTTCTCCACTACGTCACATCTATGAAACTCCAGCCGTGCGTCCTGATTGGCCAGACCATAAAATTGGTTGGAGAAATCACTCTCTATGGGCGATGTCCCAGATGTATGTGAGTGGAGCTAGGCGGAACGAAATACATCTGGCGGAGTTAGGTTAGTGTTTCATGGCTGGGCTAAAGATATGTCAGATGGTTCCCTACACAGACGAGCTGCTCCAAACTCAGACCACTTTGAGATGGAAGCATTCTGTAGTGTTTCTAAAGCTTAGCCAAGCAAAAAAGACACATTTGAAAACCTTTTTCCACTTTAAGCCTGTGATAAACCCCTAAGGCAACAACTAGGGAGAGTTCTTTCCCGTGTTTTCAGTTTATCTTAAGATTTAATGGGTTGACTAATAGCTGCGCTAAAAGTGACCAAAGTTCTTTTCCAACGTTACCAATTTTTCGAATATTCATATCTTTTGATTTTAGTACATTTACTGCAACAGCTGACCAGTTTAGCACCATAAGAAGAATACGTTTATTTATCTGGGAGTGAACCATTTAACTGAAAGCATGGTCTCAACACATTTGCTATTAAAACACAGATTTGGTTTATATTCATTGACAAAATAATGCAAATCCTAATTGAATTCTGCTGGTGTCTAGTGAAAATGTAATCAAGTCTTTTGCCCACGTATTGTGTCGCTTAACCTATACAGCCTGATATGATGTAAACTCCACTCTGCTACAGGGCTATACAGGAAGAATCAATGGATTCTGGAGGCTAATCTGTGTAATATGTGCATGGTATTTTTTATTTTTCGGTTATGCAGGGAATATGAGTCAGACAGCATTGCACAATTGCAAAACGATTGGTGCCTTTTTTTCTACACTAAAATCACAAGCTTCAGTGCATTTTGTTTGGATGCTAAATCCCAGAGAGACACTAAATTGTGCGTTATTGCAAAGCCAAATTCAATTCAATTCAATTCAATTTTATTTATGTAGCGTCAGTTCACAACACGTCACCTCAAGGCACTTTACAAAGTCCAAGTCAATCAAATCATACAGATTGATCAAAACGTTTCCCATCTAAGGAAACCCAGCAGATAGCGTCGCATCTTGACACTTTTTCCAAAACAGTTTTGCAGGAAATGATCCTGTGAGATGCTTTTGTATTCAGTCCCCTTTACCCCTAAATAATGTCCAGTGCTTCAGACGGCACCAAGTACATTTAATTTAAATTTCTGTATAAAACCAGCTGTTTATTAGAGAATCATAATTTTAGAAGTACATTTTTAATCCCCCGTACCTGTACAGCTGTCTGACAGCCGACTCCGTCAGTGAAATCCTACGTTTAGTCATCAGAAAACTAACTGCTGCTTGTCTTAACATGGCTAAGCCTAAAAATGAAACTAGATGTTATAAATGCCGTGTTGCAGCGTGCGTTATGGTGAGCATGCCGAGGGAACAGCCAAAGAGAAGCAGCTTGCCTGCAAGACAGATGTTAACTACAGAATAGAAGATCCCACCCTCCTCTAAAACCCCTCTCAGCAGCTCAAGAGCCACGGATGGAAAAGAAAAAAAAACTGCATCAGAGCGGCAGGATGACGCTGATTCAGGATAACAGTAACTTATGACCGAGGTAGAGTACATTTAGCTAAATGGTGTATTGCCTCCTCATATCCATAGATCCACAGACTGCTGAGGCTTATGGTCTGAAATACACCGTGCATCGAACAGCTTAATCAGGATGGGACAGGCGTTGGTACGTTGTTGTTACCAATATTATTATTCCCTTTTGAGAGAGAAGACTGAAAACGAAGCAGGAACAACACGCCTCGGTGGATCTGTGTACTTAACGTTGAGCAGGAGTGAGACGTTTCCACTAGGAAGAGAATTGTTCCGGACGGACAGTGAGCAAGACTTCATAGTCCAGAAAATCAAAAATGTTTTCTGAATCTTAGTTTTACTCAACTAGTAGCATTACTTGTAATTGTGCTGACACAGTCGGGTGAAGAAAATCGGACGTCTCATGAAACATTCACATCTTTTTAAAGAAATGCACTTGTTGTTTATCTCTGGAAAATAAACTGATTTAATTACAACCATACTACAGAAGAAACCAGGAGAGGGTTGAGGAAGATGGGTTTACCTCAGCCCTCTCTGGTTTCTTTAAATCACACCACATCAGAACAGTGAGATTGATATCTTTTACTCAGGTCTGGACTTTCCATTTCTTAATTCTGAGCCAGTCTTTGATGGATTTACTGAAATGTTTTGGGTCATGGCCATATTACAGGGTCCAGTTCTGCTTCTGGTTGAATCTCTGTCTGGTCTCGCGTTTCCTCGTACTCCCCCTGAAACATAGAATATCATGGGGGAACCTGTGATGGTGAGACGGTCAGGTCCTGCTCCACCAAACCATGACACCACCTCCTCTGTGCTTCACAGTTTTGATGGAATGATATATTTGGATTATGCTAAAGATGTCCACAGTTATGGGGTCCATATAATTCCGTTTTAGATTCGTTTGTCCAAAGAATATTGTTTCAGAAGTACTGGTCTCACCTCCATGTTTTTCTTGGAAAGGTTTCCTCCCTGAGCACCTTTTATGAAACCTAAACGCGTGCAGTCAGGCTCTTTCTGCGTTTTCAACAACAACAGGACCCTGCTGTAGCTCCTGTGATGATCATTTACCTTGCGGTGAGCTCTCAGGGTGAACTCTCGTGGACGGACAGTCCTGGACATGTTGACTATTGTCCTTACTGTCGACGTGCTCGTTTCACATACATCTGTGAGCTCTTTAAATCCCCGCAGACTTACAAACTGCTGCAGTCTGAAGACCTCTAAACATGGCGTTCACTGTCACTTCAAAAGCCTGGAGCACAGCGGTCTAAATGCCAGAGGTTCAAATAAGGCAAACCTCTTTCATAAATAAGCTCTGATCGCGTCCCCCTGTGTGTAATTTTAAATGGGACTAAATGTGTGGCTGTCCTAATTTATTCTTTATTAGAAATGTTTTTTTTTGTTTGTTCATTTTACGATTTACAGAACATTTTAATAGGTCTCTCCTTTTGTTTTTACTTGTGTGGTTATATTACTTTAACATCTTGTTGAAGCTAACATTCATATCAAAGTTCAAATATTTTCACAGGCACAAAGGCTTTAATAGTTGTCCCAATTGTTTTCACGACAGTATATATTGAGTCAGTTATTGTTAAATGCTTAAGCCATATATATATATATATATATATATATATATATATATATATATATATATCCATCCATCCATCCATTTTCCAAACCGCTTTATCCCTCATGGGGTCGCGGGGGGTGCTGGTGCCTATCTCCAGCATTCAATGGGCGAGAGGCAGGGTACACCCTGGACAGGTCGCCAGTCTGTCGCAGGGCAATATATATATATATATATATATATATATATATATATATATATATATATATATATATATATATATATAAACAAGCCTATCACTTGCAGTGCCTTAAAAACGATCTCCAGGATCCTTTCTCCTTTTAGGGCCACAAACTTCAACATAGTTTATGATTTCTGAATTGGAGGGAGAACGCCAATCTAACGCAATGAAAATCTTATAGGCATAGCATATATTTGTATTTAGCCCCCTTTATTCTGATACAGCTAAATTAAATCCATTGCAGCCAACTTAATCTCACTATAACTCCAGCTGCTCTCTGAAGGCCTCAGAGGTTTTGTTAGAGAACATTAGTGAACAAACAGCCTCATCGAGACCAAGGAGCACAGCAGGCAAGTCAGGGAGAAATTGTGGAGAAGTTTAAAGTGCTGGGTTCTAAAACAGAATCCCACACCTTAATGATTTCACAGAGCTCTAGTCTATTCATCCTAGAAAACAAGGGAGGAAATATGGCACCGCTGCAAATTTGCCCATCGACCTAAACTGACAGGCTGGGCACGGCGAGCATTAATCAGAGAAGCAGCCAAGGTAACTCTGGATTAGCCGCAAAGATCCACTGCTCACAGCAGGACACCTGTAGTCCCTGCACTCAACAAATCTGACCTTTGTGGAAGAACGGGGAGAATGACACCGCTGTTGAAAAAAAGAAGTAGAGAAATACCATGTAGGAGACACAACAAGCATGTATGTTTTGTGCCGTGAAAACCTTTCTTCAGCAGAGACGTGGGGATCTGGTCAGAGTTTCCCCGAGGCCGGATGGAGCTAAATGAGGGACAGAAAACAGGTTTTATGGTAGAAAACCTGTTTGAGGTGGACCGTCACCATCCAGGAGGACAGTAACGCCAACATACAGGCAGAGCCACAATAGAAAGATGTAGATCAAAACATAGCCATGAATTTAGGCCAAATATATGGACTTATATAAAGGCTAAAAAGATAGAAAAACAGTGAAAGGAGGAAAACCAATTGCAGTTCTAGTTCCAATGATTTTCTGCAACCCATTACTCTCTCTCTCTCTCTAATTATTAATCCCAGTAGAAGCTAATTATGAAAAGATTATCTGTTGTTCTGTTACTTGCGATCCCTCACTGTTGTGATTTATTATTTCCTGTAGCCATAACAAGCTTATCACAAGCAGTCGTTCCTGTCCTTATCAGCTGCATCTTTGCTGTTAAGCGTGACGATTTCGGCACGGCGAGTCTGAGAAAGGACCGTTTTGTCACCGGAGCGGCTCATTGATTGTACCATCATAATTAGAGCAGATGCCTCAGTGGGGATTAATTTGCAGGGGATTATGTGTCGTCTTGCTCATTACCAATTTGTATGCAAACATTTGGATCTGCTCTGTGATTGTGATACAGACCCCCCACCCCCCCCCCCCCCACCCCCCAGGCACTGTTGTAGCTGCGAACGCTCAGGTGAGAGGCTTCGGTTTAGGGAGGAAAAAAAAGCATAAGTGGCCTGAAATATAAAAGCAGAACAGGGGATCTGAGGTGTGCATGGTTAAAACAACCGCCATAATGAGCTGCGTTTGGCCATCGGAATAAAATTTATTGAATGGCTTCCAGCTGAGAAATGCTTTTTCTAGTCTCTTGATAGCTGTCTCTCTCTCTGTGCTTAACATAATTTGCTTAAAACCCCTATAATCCTTCCAGATAATCTGTGAAATGGTTCTCGCCCCTCTCTCCTTCTCCCCTCCCCAGCCCTTGTGTCTACCCCCCCCCTCCACCACCCTCCACCTCTTCAGAGGGGCCCGAAGTTAAGCCCCGCTGAAGCACTGGCATTAGCAGGTTCAGGGTTGAGGCTGCCGTCATGCTTTGCACCATTAAAAGAAGTAGCACGCTAGTAAATTAATCTCTACATCCATTTTTCTTTTTTTTCTTTTTTACCCAGAAACAAATGCTTTTCACTTTGTTCCATCTGAATTCTAATGTCAGCACTCTCACGGTTCAAGAGTTAAAACCAAACAAAAGGTTTTTGTTTTTTTTATGCTCAACATCCAGCCAGGATAAATGTAGAAAGCCTTCATTTAGACGTGGTTCGTGAGCAAGTGGTGCATCATCCTCTGACACGCTTCATTGCCTCTTCCTGTCATCCCTTTTTACCTTTTTTATTTGCATATTGGCCTAATAATCAGCGCTGCTCGCGTTTTCCACTTGACCTGAGCCTTTCGTCACCAATGACCCGTCCGTGTGTCCCAGATCCCCCAGATCAGCTACGCCTCCACCGCCCCGGAGCTGAGCGACAACAGCCGCTACGAGTTCTTCTCGCGCGTGGTGCCCCCGGACTCCTACCAGGCCCAGGCCATGCTGGACATCGTCAAGGCCATGGGGTGGAACTACGTCTCCACGCTGGCCTCCGAAGGCAACTACGGGGAGAGCGGCGTGGACGCCTTCCTGCAGATTTCCAGAGAAGCAGGTTGAGTTTCCGGGCCCGTGTTATTGTAAATTTGCTTCTGTGACAATGAGGGATTACCCATCAAGCTGTGCTGCTCTCGCTTA
>NC_046380.1:37975043-38135279 GCF_011125445.2 Fundulus heteroclitus
TACAACTCTGGTTCAATAGGAAAAAAAAGGGATAAATTAAAAGTTCAACAGAAGAAAATGTTTCCTTCCTTCTGCTTTCTAGCCTATCATGTAGGTTAATACTGCAGTCATTATCCCCTACCAACCAATCACAAATGCAGACCCAGGAACGCTCCTTCACTAGGCTTCAAAGAGTCCAGAGAGCACATGTTCTTTTTTAAGACTTACAGTTTGTATAAAAAGTTGGTTGAATAAAGGGTTGTGTTTGAAATCAGTGTTCATTATTTAAAAAGAGGTCATTAAGCAACATCATAAAATAGTCAGGACTGCGCTTAAAATATATGTTTTGGATTTTTTGATAATTATTGATATCGATCGATGTGATTTCTATTTTATCGATATGCTTTTTTTCCATATCGTCCAGCCTTACTCTCTGTACAGGACATGTTTCCAAAACATAAGGCTTTGGTCCATAAATGCATTTGCAAACTGTGATCTAAATTTGTTTGTTCTTTTTTGGAGTAATGTCTTCTTCCTTTCTGCGTGGCCTTTTAGCCCATGACTTATTCCATAATGGACAATACTTTTCTTCCAGCTTCAATCAGGATCTTCATGAGGTTTTTTTGTTCTTATTTCTGAGATGTATACACTTATTTCACACCAAAAAAATATTCATCTCTGGTAGAAAGTTGGGTTCCACGATTTTAATAGTTGGATATAGTTTGAAAGGATGAATATGGCACTTTCAAGCTTCTGGAAATTGTACCCAAAGATTAACCAGACTTGCGGAGATCCATAATACCTTTCCTGATATCTTGACTTTGTTAAAATGTATTCTTTCCCTGTTGTCACAGCATAGCACCTTGATATGGATTCACAGATCTGCCTCCAAATATCCCAAAATGTTATGAATTACCCTCAGAAGCTTAACAATTCAAACACATTTTTAAAGCCACAATTTGTGTAGTTTTAGTGTGAATGTAAACATGTGACAACTGTCTATATAAAATGGGTAATAACGACACATGCTGTTGAAGTCATGGGTTAGAAAACATGATTAAAAGATTTTATTTGAGTCGCTCCTCCTTACACAACATGTTCATGTGTGTAAACCTGAAAAAAACAAAACAGTGATTGTAGACACTCCAGCAATGTTAAGAAACAATTCTTGTAAGAATTATAAAAGTCTTACATCTATTTAGCTAGGGTTATAACATTCATATTTCTATTGCTGGTTTACAGTACCCTGCAAACTTAAAGTCTAAACCAAACATCCTTTTATTTTAGAGTACAAAAAGTAAATCAAGTCATAGCTGATACAACATTACAGAAGAATTTCTAACATTATTCAATAGACAGTATATCAATTCTAAATGTACTTTTCTCGGTTTACATTTGAGTTGATAGACAAATTAGCATATACTATATTTTGAGTGCACAACAGTCAACGGTGAAATTGTTTTACAACAGAAAGAAAAACTGCAGACTGGTAGCAGTCCTGCCAGGGAAACTTCTCAAACAAAAGGTTGGGATTCAGCTCTTCCTTTATGTCGTGCTGTATCCATGACAATGCTTCATGCCTTGTTCATAAAGATGAGTGCCAAAAGTAAAGCGCCGTGACTACAAAGTTCAAGAAGCTAAATGAAGCTGCCACATTGTGTGTCAAACACACGTGAGAGGTAAAAAGAAAAAAGAAACAATGTGTGAAATTAGATGTGAAAATTCTCACTCACTGTTCGCCTCAGTCAAAAAAAGCCGAAGAAAGAAAAATAAAAAATTTAAACATGAAATTTTTTTTTTATTAAGGTAAAGAAGCAAGAAGCAAGCATTTATATTTGTGCTACTTAAACAATGATGCTTCTGTTTCTCCCGGTGGGAACGCTTCACCACATGTAGTAACTGCGTGTGGTGTCGACCTGGCTAGGTTTGGTCTCCGACGAGCCTTCTTTCTCCTTTTCACTGTCTGCCTCCCACAAGTTAATAAGCGGAGGGTACAGCTCATTTAACGGTATTGATGAGGTTTTCTGCATATACTTCTTCAGAGAGTGGTGGTAATTTTTTCCTCTTCCACCTCTTAGCGGTGTACACGCCCAGTAAAACCAGGCTGATGATCGCAAACATTGTTCCCATGACTGCCGCGAGAGCAGTGTTGGTCCCCTGATCAGATATTTCCACCGCGAAGGTTGCTTGCTTCGTTGTGACGTTCACGCACGACTTCTGCGGTTGCTGCTGGATGCTGGAGACAGTGAGGCACACTTCATACTCGGTTGCTGGCTGCAGATGAGTGAGGTTGTACTCATGGACGTCCACGGGTACCCTGGCAGTGTAGGTAATGTGAGGGTTGTCGATTTTCATTGTCGCGGATGACCACTTGAGGTTGGAGGCCATGACGCTGGAGCTTATTTTCCAGGAGACGAGGATTGAGTGAGATTCTGTCTGTTTGACGTAGATCTTTAGGAGCTGCGTGTTGTCAAACAGAGTGCCGTTGACCGTTATCGCTGTCACTTTTGTGTCAACGCCCTCAGAGTTTTGAGCCACACAAGTGTACCTGCCGGAGTCTTCGACTTGGATATGGGAAATCCTCAGCGTCCCCTCTTTGCTGAGGCTGTACTTGTCAGATAAAGTGTCAGTCATAATCTTGTTTCCCATCGGTGTCACCCAGTAGATTTCAGGCTCAGGCTGGGATATAGCTCTGCAATCCAAATCCAAGGTCATGCCTATTTCTAAATTGAGATGGGTGGGGAAAGTATCGTGGGAAATTAGCGGCATACATTGGTTCAGTAACCTTTTCTGCAGCACCTCGCGGACGTGCATACCCCTGACCTCTGGTGGCATAGAGCAAACCATGGATAGGGGCTCCATAAATCGCACTGTGGTTTTGTTGGAGCCCATCCATTGGATGACGCAGTCACAGCGCAAGGGGTTGCTATGGATGCTGATCTCTCGCAAGTTGGGGAGAGCATCCACAGTTGACTGATAAAGGGCATTCAGGGCGTTATTGTTTAGCATTAGGCTTTCCAAAGCCGGGACATCCCGAAAGGCCTGGCGATTAATATAAGAGAACTTGGGGTTGTTTGTTGCCTCTAGCTTTGTGAGTTCAGGGAGGTTGTCCAAAGCATAACGGTCAATGGAAACCAGATCTCCCATGTTATTTATCCCTAATTCTTTCAATCTAAGCATGTTCTTGAAATCCCCCTCCTGTATCTTGTGCACTGGATTTTTGTTCAAGTCCAGGAATTTTAGGTTGGGTAGTTTCTGAAGGGCTTTCTGAGGTACTCCAACCAACTTGTTGTCATAGAAAGAGAGGCTCTCAAGATTGTCGAGCCCCACAAAGGCATTTCCAGGAATATCTTTCAAATCCATTCCAGCTAAAACCAGACTTCTCAGATTGCTCAGCGGCTTGAAGTTGAAGTCCATAATTCCAACAACGGGGTTCTCTCCAATCATGAGAATCTCTAGATTTGGCGTAGAGTCAAACCACTGACTGTTGATAGATCTGAGCTTGTTAGAGTTGAGATGAAGCCTGAGTAAGTTATGAAGCCCAGAGAAGGCGTTGGCAGAAATGATGCTGATGTGATTGTGGTTGATATAGAGTTCCTGCAGGTTGCTTAGATCTTGCAGACAGTAGTCGGGCATTTCCATGATCTGGTTCTCCTCTAGATGAAGTGTGGTGAGCTGGGACATGTTGATGAGACCAACATCTCTAATTGTACTGAAGTTATTTTGAGATAAGTCCAGTTCTGTCAGGTTGAATAGTTGCTCCAGTTCTTCACTGGTCCTGGCAATGTAGTTGCTCTGTAAAAGAAGAACCTGGGTTTCACTGGACAGGTTTCCTGGGATCCGAGTTAGGTGAAGGTCATTGCAGTCCACTGTTATGGCTTCTCTGTAGGTGGACTGAGGGGTGAACCAAGGTCGGATCTCGCATACACACAGCTGGGGGCACTCATTGCTCTGAACAAGAGAAAGTGCCGCAGAAACCAGAAACAGGCCAACAAAAACCTGAGGACAGCTGTCAATCTTCCGTCTAGCCATGCTGGGAAGGGACAGGATGATGGTCAGTCGACTTTGGAAGAAGGTTTGTAACAGTCATGAACCAGACTTGCCGCCTTTAAGTCCAGGAAATATGAGGTTCTGGCGTCAAAGTCAGGGGTAGCAATGAGAGGCAAGGATTCTGGTGTTGGAGGATTATCTGGAAAAAAGACAAAAATAAAAAGTTGTAATTAGAGGGGTGAGGGAAAAGCATTGAATATTTAAACAGTTACAATTTTCAGAAAAATCTGTCCAATTATTCCTTAAGAGCATTTTAAAAGCTATGTACCTTGTGGACCGACATAATAAAAAAACAGAGTTTACCCATTAATAGCACTTTGAATCATCTTGTTACTGGAAAGTGCTTTGTAAATAAACTTGCCTTGCCTAATATGAATGTAGCTTGAAACAGCACTTATATAAACATTTTAATGAAAGATAACACAATTTCATCATCTGGTGTGTGAGTCCGTAAATACTAAAATCTTAAATTTTTTGCTTGATAAAATAAGCCAAGTGCATTTGTCAAATCACCTGTATTTTTGTCATTTTATCCTCACTTTAAACCTCGAAATTAAATAAGACAGCAATATTGACAAGGAAGAGTTTCTTAAACTACGCAGCTACAGTATGCTTGTGAGACTAAGTTATGTGCATCATCAACAGTTTTACAAAAAATGCAAGTTCAGCTAATTACAGTGCTTGCAGAAAACACTGACCTGAGCTATTTGGAAAAAAATCAAGTTGCGCTGAGGACTTTCATCTATTCACCAGGCCCATAAGGACTCCATTATTAACTTTTTGGAACATCATTAAACTTTATGAGATATTAGTCAGCAGCAAGCCTCAAAGAAAGCAACAATCATTTGCACATTACACTGTTTAACGCAATATTGTGAGCATTCAGAATTTCGGCTGAAGCTGGTGAAATGACTTAAGCAAACCATGCTTTTTATGTTATTATTACGAGTCTATAAATAGAAGAATGACAACTTGTTCTGTATTTCCTGTAGAACAATTTAAAAGCTATAACCTAAATAATAACTAACTTTAAAATCATATTTTAACTTGATTGAAATCTTCAGAGGTTCTAATAAGGAAAAACTCAGGGGTCAAAAGAAGTCAAGGACCAGGCACAAAAGGTAAATAACTATGAAAACAGACAGCAGAGCACATCTGACACAAATAGGAGGCTTTATTTTGTCAGAAATCACAAATGGGATTAATTCCCTGGATGGACTGAGATCTCAGACCAATATATGCCTTTTATCAGGCAAAAGATTTCTACCCTACATAGTAGTATGGTAAAAGTCCATTCTCTCTCATTTCATAGATGTCTTGAATCAGTATACCAGTAATGTTACTTTTCTCATCTTTTAACAGAAGTAGACTAAACAAAGACCATCCCCATTACAAATGTGCAGTCCCTATACTTCCCAGCATGCTGTAATGTCCACTGTGAGTTCCAACTGCAGTCTGTCTCAATTCAGACTGGTGGCTGTAAAACATTTGTGGCATGATGGTGTGTCCATACACTGAACTGACATCCAATGTTTTCCCCATTGAGCTCCTAAATAAGTAACACAAATCTGGATTGACATTCTTGTGAAAAAAAACCCAACTTCTGTTCTTTCTATTCTGCTCTTTTCTCCTTCTCTGAGTGGACAGTGTACATGCAAACCTTTTTTGTATGACTGAAACAATGTTGTTCAGCTGAGAAGAAAACAGTATGAGTGGTGGGATGTTCTTGTCCACAAGGTGCAAGTCGCTTGTATTCATGGTTGCAGAGAGGTATGGCAAGTCCCTTACTGATACGGAAGCTACAAAACAGCACTCACAATGAAAGACAGTTCTTCTTTCTCTCAGAGCATTGAAAAACATGCTTTTGAGTATTTAAATATGTAGGTGATGTTATGTTTGAACATATCTGTATTTGCTTGTTATTATGGCAGTGATGTTAATTGTTAGGAAGGGGTTGCCATAGAGGTTAGCATTAACATAGTAGTCTTGGTGCTAGCCAATTATAGCATTACTTAACCTATTCCAGAACTTTTTAGATTAACCTTGTCAGCCAAAGGAAAATTTTTCTTGAATATAAACACTGGCTACTGCATCAATATAAAACCCATTAACATCAGACAACATTCATACTTATATCCACTTTCTCCCACAGTATACTGAAAAATACCCCAGTCCCAACATAACAAGATCAACATAAAACCATATATACAAAAAACAAAAAAGGAAACAGTAGACAGAGTTTAAAATGGTGTTGACCACTACCTGTACATTCTACAATCACAATTTAGTTCTTGTGTTGCTATTTAAGGCTTTGATGGAGAGTGGATGAAACGAGTTCTCAGAGCGGCTCAATCTGCATGCAGGAACTCTGAGACACCAACCTTAGAGAAGAAGCTGATTCTCTGAATGAAGAATGTGAGTGGGGTGTGAGATAATTTCCTGGGATTGTCTGGTTATTGCTTAAAGACGGTCTAAAGTGAGGGGTGCTGCTTGACTCCCATTAACTTCCTGGCTCTCTTTGTGAGCTGGGGGAGCTCGGCTTTCATTTGGACAGACAGGTTAGCGACCCAGGCTTAGATGCTGTACTTAATGATGCTCTCTGTTACGGCATGGTGAAAGAGCAACATCACCTTCTGACTGACAGCCAAGGCCCTCAGCCTGCAGAGAAGGGAAGCCATGATCAACCTGCACAGTCTATGTGAGTTTACTGTGTTTTTGTATACCCAGGTATTTGTATGAATCCACCTGGACAATACTGTGATAATGGATGGCCATTCATGAGTGGTCTCCGACTGACTTCAGATCAAAGATGATTTCCTGTGTTTTCTGGATTATGACAAACAGGAAATGTTCTACACACCACTGAATGAAACTTTGGATCTGCTGTCAGTAGGATATTAAATCTGATGGATCCGGCATGAGGCAGAGAATGGCAGACTGAAATATGCAGTCGAGTGTATAACAGATGCAGATATTGGTAAATAGGGTGAATGAGACAGGTAAACTGACACACCTCTATCAATGTGGCCAGCAGGTTGTGGGGCTGGAAAATATTAAAAGCTGAGTTAAAAATGAACAAAAAGCACTCTAGGATAGGTCCTGAGCCAACAAGGTTCACTATGCCACTGCAGGAAACACCATTGCTTCTCTTATGCCTGTAAGCAAACTGGTATGGATCCAGATGTGGACCCACATCTGGCTGTAGATTACTCACCATCATTTTTTTGAGACACTTCATCACAATAGATGTTAGAGCGATGGGTCTAAGGTTGTTCTCTTGCAGCAACACTTTTTAGCAACAGGTGTAATAGTTTCCTACTGAGATGTGTGAATGTCAATAGACTTCTGAAAAATTGGCCTCCAAGCAGGTGTTAATTCATCCCCAACGGTTCTTAATAGAGAAGCAGGGATACCATCTAGACCTTTGGCCTTATTTACATTAACCCGCATGAAAACGTTACTGACAAGTATATTATGAGACTGAATCCTGGCCTGTTTCTCTACAACCACATTCAGCAGAGTCAAGACTATTGCACTGTCCATAAAAAAGTATTCAGTTAATTTGCTTTGGTCGCTTCATTCACAGCATAGATATATTTTTGTGCAGTTTCATGTAAGCAGCTATTTTCATAGGTCATATGTCTTTTGAGTTCATACATAACAGGTTGTCCCAAATAGCCTTCTTATGATGTGCTATTTCTGTTTTGGGCTTCTAATTCTAATAGCTTTTAATTCTTGGTGACCATTATTCTTAAAAGCCTGTTTTTTTCCTGGTTATTGCAATCTTTAACTTCCATTGTGACAATATCCCTGTTGGAGTAGATCTTAATTTCCTTTTTTGGGATCACAATGCCCACACAGTCTGTAATTACATATGTGTCAAGGTCCAGATTTTGCTCCTCAGAGAAAGTGTTTGACTCTCTGACTAATAAAAACGGCCTTTGAGTGTCTCTATGCCATCAGGAGACCAAATGATACCTTTTAAGGGCTGTTTTGTGTGTGTGAATGAAATACATGATGTTATGACTGGAGTTTGACAAAGGTGGTTTGGCGAGCTTGTGGGAGTGGTTGGCTAGTGGCAAGAGAAACTGTAATTGCGATTACAATGCAAATTGTACTTGACAATAAAGATTGATTGATTGAAGAGAACCAGGCATTTGAATCTTAGAGCCCCAAAGGCCCCAAAGTTTGACTGTTTGAAACTCAGTCTGTCATCGCGGGTCCCTGAGCTGGACCACTGACCACAGATTGCTCCTCATACACCACTCAGTGTGGCAGCACACTGCTCCCAAAGGCATGGGTTAAAGACAGAGACAACTTTCCCCTCTTTGGGGTTAAAAAGGGAAATATTATTTATTCATACTGTCATAGCACTTGTCTAATGTGCGACTTTGCCTGGGGGCACAATAAATACACTATTAGAATCCAAGTATCGCAATATTTAGGTTGCAATGATTGCAGTTTCTCAATATGAAGATTGGAGTGTTCGGAGAGGCACTGGCCCCAGGAGGAACATTTGTTATTCCACCTTTTCAAACTCTAACACAGCAGGTCCATTTGTGGACTGCATATCTAAGCTGCCTGCGCAATCTTCCATTAATTTAAAGGCACAACCCAACCCCTCTGCTCTTCCCTGACAGAACGTGGGGGTGACAATCCCTCTACTTTAACATAACTTTTGGGAATTTGGGGTGCAGCCAGGATCAGCATAACACACGCCTCCTGGAAGTCAAACCATCCTGTTGCCAGAAGTTGGAGTTCATCCATCTTGTTGCGGGGGGACCTCACGTTACACCGGATCATAGATGGTAGAGGTGGTCAGCTTCCTCTCTTCCGCAGCTGCTGTTGGACCCCCCCATCCACGGCCTCTTTTGCTATATCATTGTTTGCGAGTGGGTCTAATTTCCTCCAGTAAATTTTCAGGGAGTGACCCAATGAAATCAGCAGGTTTATTTCTGCGGTGGCACTGAAAAGGAAGCACGTCCCACGTATATGACAGCAGCTGCCCCTTCCTTCCCCACATTGACTTAGTTTGACATCTGAATAAAAGAGCACTTAAAAGTAAAACCAGAACTAAAGTTCCTGAGGCGTACACCATCATCTAGTCCTTGATCTTGACCAGATTATTCCAGCACAAGACACACTGATCACATCAAAAGTCCAGTATCACAAGAAAAAAAATCACCATCAAGCTAACAGTAGCAGAGCATGTACCAAGCAGGCGGTTATTTGTCTGGGATTATGTGGTTTAGTAATTATACCTGTGTATCTTGGTCAGCATCTTCTGGGGATTATTTTACTAATAGTTACCTGAAGTAGCATTAAATGGAAAAAGGAAAGTGCAGAAAGCGCAGAGAGGATGAGGAAACTTCTTTGCAGTCCCTATTTAATAATAGTCCTTACTGGTCCAGGGAGTGGGAGTTAGTGTGAGGTGAATTGAGTATCTGTTAACCCATATGATATTAACACGGAATGACTCAGATTATACACCTTTTTACTTTAAAGCAGTGCTTCAGTGTTTACTGCTCACAGTTTACACATGAGAAATATTAATCCATCTAGTTGTCATCGTAAAAGGTATAGTAGGGGGATCATCTTATCTTTTGGAAGAGCAGGTAGGATGGTCTTGCGGATGCGCGGGTATTCAAAAAGTGACTTGGGCATTCTTACCTACATTTCCATACAAACTGTCCACTAGACAGTGATGAAGTAGCTCATCTTAGTCATCTTAGTTGTTTTTCACAGTTTTCTCTATTTGCAACGTTGTGTTTGAATGTGTTCAAATGAACATGTTTAAAGTGTATCTCGGGTCAATACTAAATCAGTGCCATCTGGTCCCTTTAGGCCATAAGGTATTTTTTTCAAGTAAAAAGAGCATGCTGTGCCTCAGGAAGGGTCAAATGGTTCACATAAATAAGATACAATCTTAGCTTGGCCAAACAGTTGAATGGTGAACCTTAAATATTGCTTAAGTTAAGTCAGCAGAAGCATGCAGCATAAACTATACATGTTCTATTAGGAATCATGGATTCTGAGTTTTACTTAATGGTTGAAGATAGGTACCGCCCACAGTCCAAGAAGAGCCATGTTCTTGGACTGTGGGAGGAAGCTGGAGTACCCAGAAAGCCTCTACGCACGCACAGGGAGAACTTGCAAACTCTATCTAGAAAGAGTGCTTGCTTGGATTCAAATTTAGGATGCTTTTGATCTAGGCAACAGGGACAACATCTAGGCCTTTGAACCTTTTGACCCGTCCTGGCCTGTTATCAAAACAATAATCATCATTTGATAAAGAATAACACAACCAGCATTACAAAGACTGCATGCCAATCCAAAGCTTTTTTGCATCAAAAACTAAGGATCAAAAGTTAAAGGTTTATTGACAGTTTTATCCTAAGATTATCAACTATCAGCTGATTTTGAAGGCGGGGTTGGACTCCTCCACCAAAAACAAAACATTGGATGGATAGATGGATTGGATGCTGTTTTATCCAACTGTATCATTAAGTCATAGAAACGTGAACAAAACCTAAGTGACCAATTAATACTGCTTCACCAGCCAAAGCAAAGCTTAACACAAAAAGATTGCAATCATGGCAGGAAAGGAGGTAGGAGGTAAAGGTAAATGAGCTCCCCGAGTTTTAAGTCTAGCACAGGTTTTTATCTGCAAAATAATCTCCGCCCCATAGTATAAGCAGTTGACTGCAGGCCAGCCACTCGGGCAGCTCGCCTGACTGATAAAGCAGCTAATATCAGCTTGTTATACATGTGTTACTTTATAAAAGAGCCGAGCAGCCCATTCCTGAACCGTGGTGAACATCCATGTCAAATATCAGCACTAACACAATGTTTACGATTTTGTTTTCCATTTGATGCCCACATATCGTGACCAAATGTCCTGTTTCCGTGCAGCAACCGCACTCATTAGTGAGATTAGGTAGATGGCAGGTGTTTAACGAGCCTGAGCACTTGCAGCATTAACTAAACCCTTAAGACAATCCCTGACTCAATTAGGTATATTTATGAGGCACCTTTCCTAGTGCAGAGCCGTGCAGCATCCACCTTCTTAGGGGTAAACACACGGCTCAAGAAGATACCGCTTAAGAGACTTTAAAACCAGAGAGCTGAGCAATATGTCTGAATGTAAACTGCCTGGCAACAGCAACGGAGAGAGGGGAACGATCCCTTCTCCTCCTATACCGGGGATTCCCTACGAGACAGGGCGGAGCATCTGTGAGCCAGGGCTACAGCAGGATGTTGTTTTTAAACTAAAGCACTTTATATTGTGACTATTGCTGTGCCAGTTAGGATTAGCAGATGGAGATCCTGAGGAGGAGATTAGCTGAGGGCAGTGTGATGAATTCAGACTGAGGGGGGGGAGAAAAACAGGTCCTTTAGCGCTTTAATTAAAAGCAACATATGTGCAGAACCTGAAGCGGCAAGTTCTGAAGCGGGTTATTGCACACAATATTACCATTTTAACATTCATGTTGCCTATAAAGCAAATTAATTTATGTTAATGAAAACATTGTAGAAACTACAGAAATCAAAGCAGTAGTCCATGCTGTGGCACCCTAAGCCAGAAGACAAAACTTTACAGGACAAGAATCTCACATCGCATAAATTATTGACAACTAGGAAATAAATTACTAATATTAACGTTTAACATTGCAGCAAAGTGGATTTGATGGGATAAATGTCTCACTTCTGAAGCTTACACATGATGATTGGGAACCATTTGTACATATTAATAATTATATTATTGTTGTTTTTTTTAGTTTTTTTTTTTTTTCATCAGTCTCAGATATTTAAGTATCTTTCTGTCTATCTAAAGGCTACAATTTTGGGGGAGCGTGAATTGGATAAAGGATTTGATTCCATTTGATCACTAAAAGAGTCAATAATGATAAGGATTAACTAACTATGCACAAATTAAAATCTAAAGGGAGTTCTACAAGGGTTGGAATATGAACGGTCACGTTTTCTTTAGACCTCTCTGTCACTTTCTCCCTCTCTTGAAAGGTTAACTTGTGGTTTACATGCAGGGTTTGGATTTCTAAATATCTGTAATGATATTAAAGAAGATGGCCTGGAGTTCAGGTGGCAGAAAACAGCTTTATCGCGGAACAGGGCAGGTAGTCGCTTCCAGGTGCATCAGATTGTGTTTATTTTCAGGGAACAAGTTTGTGCTTCTGCTCCAGGTTCCATCAGGTCTCCCAGCCTCTTAACCCAAGAACTTGAAAGGTGACTTTGATAACCAAAAAATCGGCTATGGATCAGCTGTAAAAAATAAATAAATAAAAATGTGTCCTCTGAATTATTTTAGAAATGACTATAATTCAAGAGCATGAGGCAAATCTAGCATTAAATAATTATCTTTTATTTTTTTCATTCGTTTATACTCCTCTGTTCATCCAAAACTGGGTTAATCCTGTTGCTAATCTTACATTTTGGTAAATATTGACAGCTTTGCCTGTGTTCCCTTTTATGGAATGTAAAGCTGCATTGTTGCTGACCCCTTTTAATACTAACCACCACAGAGTTGTCTAAGTATAAAGTGCTGTTCTCACAGAAAAGCAGAAACGAAATTAGAACAAAAAGACACCAGTAGATGCCCTGCTGTTTAATTTTTCAACAATAACTAAACATATTTTTTGAAGGCTACACATGATGGTGCGGCAACCGCCAAACTTGAAACGTTATAAAATGAGGGCAAAAGCAGAATTTTAAAGGGAGGAAAGCAGGAATCTGAAACGACTTTAATCCAAAGCAAAGTTGGAAGAATTCTTGAATGATATATACAGTTTATTTTTTTGCATCAAAGAAACATCTTAAAAAGAACATTATTTTGTAGTTGTGCTACTACTTTGGGACAGGATCTTTACAACAACACTAGACTCAGAGAACTGGAAGAGAAAGCAGTACATACTAAAGGTGCACCAAGAAAATGGTAGCTTTTTTGGCTTGATCGGCCCCACTAAGCTATAAAACAGAGGTTGGTTATTGGTTGTTTTCCACTTCTCTCTTACTTGTGACCACATGTGACCCCACCTCCACAAACCCAGCCCCCAACCCCCGGCCCACTTGTCGCAGTTAGGCCAGCCGATCTGTGGGCATAAACGGCTGAGGACCACTTTGTTAACCAAAGCCAAGAGATGTAACAAGCTGCTCAAAAGGAAACTGTATTTTCTTTGACATGCTGACACAGATCTGTGGTTCATTCAGGCAGCAAAGGTAACTTTAAATAAATAACGGGAAGGATAAACGGATTACGAAAAAGTTGCTCACATCCACTGTCTGCGAGGGAACATGCAGCATTTGGAAATGTTAGCAGCCTTCAGGAGAGCTTACAGTCAAGGTACAATGAAATTTGGCTCAGAACTGTGATTCCTGCATCTTTTTTAGTTATGTTTTTATTTTTGCTGCACCAGTGGCCTTTATTTTCCAGTAAGCTGCGGCAAAGGTCCACGCTCTAGGACTTGGATCCAGGATGGCTGCATCGAGGACGGAGACCTCCGTAAATTGGGCCGCACACTCTACCCCTGCGCCACCTGCACCCAACTTAGACATCTTTAATGAACTGATTCTTTTAATAACCAAAGGCCCACAAATATATCTTTCTTTCGTTTATTTTGTGTCACACAGTTGAACCTCTAAATTTGTTTGCAGTCTATCAAATTTATAAGCTGCTGTGGTGTTAATGTTAATGCTGATGTCAGCAGATCCTCTGGTTATCACGCTTGTTGGGTTATATCATTTATACCTTCTGCATCTGCCCAGTTTGATCTGTTACGAATCAGTCTAGTCATCGCAGAGGACAGAAACATTTTCTAACACTAACAGAAGCCTGGCCCTTACTTTCTATAATTCAAATTTTGGCACTGCTATGATAATTCTTTCCATGCCACCTGACAAAACACATCTGCCTCCTCACACGGAGGAAGAGAACCTATTAACGATGCCACGAGACATTACCTGGCTGAGCATTTTAATTATCATCAGGTGCAAAAATAAAACACCAGTGGAAATCGTTGCATGTTTGGAAAGCTTATATTTGGCCGTTTTTATGCTCGTTCCATGCTCAGAGGAGAGCAAAATGGAAAATGCAGCCATTGATTAAACATGGTTGGCAGGAAATAAAGATGAAGAGTGAGAGCCAGTAAATAAACCTAAAACTAGGTCTGCCTGGGATGAGGACTTTTTCTTCTGTGTCCAAAAAGATTTTGCACCATGTGTATAAGGAGAGATAGCTAAAACAAATACGGAAGATCATGGATGGGCTCCAGGCATTTTGCCATTTCATCGATTTGTACGTAAACGGAACTTTTCCCTATCACTTTATTTCTAAAGACTTTATATACTTTTGACTAAACGAGTAACCTAATGCTGAACAATTATATTTACTGGAGTCGCATGACCAGATTCCCTTTGGGAAGACGAGAAGAAAAGTACTTTACATAATCAATTACCAAACAACCACTTGGTGGCTGTGAATAACAACTGGACTTTCACCATGTTGAAAGACCGTACAAAATCTTCTAAAAATAACCAAAACTATAGTATGAAACAGCAAAGGGACGAAATGATGAAAATGACCAGGACTAATATGTAACATCATCTGGTAAACAAGAAGAATACAAACATGGAATAAAGGGACTGCTAAAAAGTAAACATTGGTCTGCTGGGTTATTAACTGGACTTTACAGAAACATTTCTCCAAAATTATTGAAAATCCTAATGGAAATGGCTTGGGGATGCTACCAGGAGGCTCAACGCAGCAAATGAAGGAGTTTCAAGACTGTTCTACAAGGTTTGGTTGTGTTCTACATAAGTCAGAAATCTGCTCTATTCTCTGTATGTTTGAACAAAGCAGCAGAGTTGCAACACAGAAGCGCTTTGTTCTAAAGAAACATAGTAATATCTATAATTGTTTTATCATTTTTTAAATGGGTGTGAATTCAATATGAGGCAATTAGTCTAATTTTGGTGTATGACAAATTTCTCTGTGAAGGTTTCTCAAATATCTTTTACATCTGTAATCTTATTGACAATAGCAAGGTTATTGATTATTGATTTAATACCAGTGTTTTAGTCCCTTCTAAAAATAGTCTGACTTTCAGTCAGCAACTAAATTATTTCAGCCAACACTTTGAGCCTCCCTGCAAGCTAATCAAATACATCTGGAAGACAAAGAGTCATAGAACTCCAACTTAAGCAGTGTTTCCTTGCACCCCGCCCCGCCTCCCCAACAACATCCCCATTACCCTCCGGCAATTCACCTCCATTCTCTGTATTGCACGCAGCTGGGTTCCATCCCCAATATGCTCCCACACACATATTGGGCACTAGGCATGGGCCCATGTAAGGGTACAGTTCATTTCTGTCATACAGTTTTTATGGGTTAAAATCTCAATAATAAGATGCCAGAGAATGATCTCCTACATTACCTATTTGGATAAGCTACCAGACTCGTACACATTTGCATTATTTGAAGGAAGGTTTGTAAGACATTTGGAAAGTCATGGCCTTTGGAACTAATGGAGTGCTGCCTCTCTCTGCTAATAAGGTAATACATTTTTGAAAGTACAGTTGGGATGGTAGAGCAGACACAAAATACATTGTATATAAAAAGGTCACTGACACAAACAATATTAAAAAAGATAAAGAGGAAACTTGGCATGGTAAAAGGCTAGAATGGCATGTCTGTTAAAGAGCAGACTGGACACTGGCTAACTCAGCCCAAAATCTGGCTAATTACCCCCAGAACCTCAGTCAGGAGCCTCTGCTATAACCAGCTAGCATCCACTTTTAAACTACCAGTGTTAGTCTACAGTGCAGAAGGGCAGGAAGTGAATATTATGCACAATAAGAACTTTTACTAAAACATTTCTGATATGGTGTTTTGCTGGTGTTTTGTCCATACTTTTTAGTGTTATAATCCGAAGGTGTTTCGGTTTTCATTTGTGTTTTGATCATTTCCTTGTTGTTTATTTGCATTAAAAAGGTCTTACTATATTGTGTTAATGTCTTTATTACTGTTAGAAAGGTGTTGCCACTTATGTTCATTCTTCTCTTACTTCTGTTTTGTTCTGTAGTTCATGCTCTAGATCAGTTTTGGAATATTACCCCCTTAGGTTTGTAATTACTTTGTGTGTAGTTTGGGTCCCTTTGTGTTAATGATCACCCTTTCCTTATTTTCCCTGTGTTACTTTCCTCCTCAGCTGTTGTAAATCAGCCTTTTTTGCTCACTTGCATTCAATATCATTCTCCTCCTTCTCCTCTGTATATAAGCTCTCTGGTTGTCACTGTTCGTTGCTGGTTTTTTCCATTACCCTGTCTGTGCTTCATGTTCTGTTCTCCATTCAAGCCCTGCAAGTTTTTATGTTTTCTTAATGAACATCTTCAACATGCTCATTTCCAAATTCATGTCTGCGTTTTGGTCCAGCTCTCAACCTACAAAACATGTAATTTAGTCTTCCACCACTGTGTACATCAAATAACATAAATCTTTTAAAACTACCTACTGTTTAAGCCACCACTGACTTTAGATTTATCATTCTACAGGTGACTAAAATCCAATTAATCCAATCCAATTAAGTACAATAAACGGCAGATTCTGAATTTAAATAGATCAACTGCAACACACAAGTCTTTTCTCTTGTTCTTCTTATGTGTACCGGTATAAGTAGCAAGATCAACATGCCAATAAATATGTCTTAGACCACATTTTTCCATATTTTACCTGGTATAATCAGTATATTAGTGGCAATGCAACTATTAGAATGTTTTTGTTTTTAAATAAAAGCAATTAACCATGGTTTATATTTGTTTGCCCATTTTAATGTTATTCAGTTTTCCTTAGAGTTATAGTACAGTTAGACAGCATAAACAGACAATGGTTGAATGAAATCCCACATGGACATCAAGAGCACCATGGTTACCCCAACCCCTGCCACTAAAAGCTGCAAATCCAAGGGAAACATTTCTTAGGCAACAATTAACAGATCTTCCCCAAGTAAAACTGATTTCTGTTTAATACATGTTTTGACTTATTGTGTACATTTGGCTGTAGTAGGGCCACATTTGCCATGCATTTTTATAAGGGCTAAAATGCAATCAAACAGGAGAAAACCTCTAGTTAGGACGAGTTGGATATGATCTGACAGAAAATTGTTACTCATGGAGGTCTGACATGTGAACACGCCAGCATCTCCCTAACCCAACTGCCCAGCTTGTTGTTTGAGAGGCTACAATACCTTTCTGCTACTAAAAAAGTCATACCTGTTACAGACAGGTATGACTTACTACCAGGATCAAATGATGTCCTAACCCTACATAGGGAAAAAAAATAAATCACTTAACCCTTCATCTTAAAGGAATAACAGTGGAGATTTAAGATGGCTAACCCAGCACCCCCCTCTTCAGTCTGCTGTATATCCTTGGGACCTACTATATGTGCTGCTGGCAGGGTGGGCAACGGGCTTGAAGCTTGGTAACCCCAACTATAAGCTTGGTTGTTTCCAACAACCCCTCCCGCACATGCACAGATGACACAATGTACCTCAGGGAAAAACAACTGCTTAGTTGTTATCATCAAGATAAAAACTTTCTGGTTGTTGTGTGTGGGAGGGGATCAGAGTTGGGCATCTTATGAATATACTCGAATTTTGAAGAGCATGCTAGCCATTAAAACGAGTGTTAGCCTGTCAATTTCAACCAGATATGCTTTTAAGTCGATACCATGCTTAAATCCTGTTTCTCATCACACAAATGTTTTGTTTTACCCTTGCAAGCAACATGAATTCTTGCATTATTTGTGCATTCACAAAGACATAAGAATCAATCTTGTATCGCTCCGGCTTCAAGCATTTGTGTCCGAACCAAAAATGGCTCGGGCCAATGAAGTTGCAGTATTATCATTTAAGGTGGATCATACTGGTGTAACGAAAGCAACCATAGCCATGTGTAAACAGCCGAACCATTGACTCAAAGCATTCACTCCTCCTGAAAGAGCGCATAGCCACAGCGGACAGTCCTCTGCATTGTCGTTGACTTTGCACCTACCCCTCATACCGAACATGCACGTAGCGACAGTGGAGAGGAAAACCCCCTTTCAACAGGAAGAAACCTCCAGCAGAACCAGGCTCCATGTGAACAGACATCTGCCATGACCGACTAGGGGTTACAGAACACAGAGACCCAAAATGAACACAGAAGCACTGATCCAGGAATGTTTTACATTGGGGGGGGGGGGGGGGGGGGGGGGTAATGGCACACTAGCTCCATGGGTGGCTTTGTCTAGGAAAGAAACATCACTAGGCAGATAGGCTATAAGGAAGTTTTCTGGTCAACAGGATGAAAGAGAGCACATGCTATTTGCTGCAGTAACTATCTACCCTTGTGTTAAGATAAATACTGTGGAACTGGTGGTTTCATTGAGCATTTTGCAATGTCAACCTACAATGGGGGCAGTTGATCTGCAAACATCATTGTTCTAAGTTGAGCTGGCAAAAATCCCTGATCAAGTTGAGAATCTGCCTCATCAAATGCTAAGTGTAGGATAGAGGATCACAGCCTTGTTTCCTGTAGTAGGGAGTGGTGGCCTAGTGGTTAGGGAGCCAGGCGTTTGCGCCTTGGTGAGACTGCAATGGTCACCGGCTCAAAACTCAGTCTTCTCTCCGGGTCCCTGAGCAAGAGCCTTGACTACAGATTGCTCCCTGTGCGCCACTCGGTGTTGGCAGCACACTGCTCCCTAAGGGATGGGTTAAACACAGAGACCGATTTCCCCCTCTGAGGGTCTATAAAGGGAAACGTTTATTCATTTTATTTATAACTCCATAAGAAAAAGCTCAAAACACTTTGTTTATTCGAAGAATAAAAAGTGCTTGTTAGTTATGATTCTACTGCAAAGGAGGAGCCAGCAGAGATGTCTGCTGTGGTGGAGGACCTGCATTCAGTCAGACTTGTTTGTGTAAACTAGTGACTGTAGCTGCGGAACTGGATTGTGCCTATTAATCAGGTGTGGAATGATTCAAGCTTAAAGGTTTTAAATGTATGGGAAGATGACAATTTTTGAAATACATGCTATTGTCCTGTTTTAATTAACTTTTAATTGTGTAAAGGCTTTGTAGTTACATTTGAATGAGAAAATACTATATTTATTGATAAATATTGTATGTTCTGTCTACAGTTTAAGTCAATATAAAAAAGCACACAACCCCTATAATAATAATATAGTAATATAATATATTATATTAATATTTAATAAAAATTTATTTATACAGCACCAATTCATCATATACATGATCAAGGCACTTTGCAAAGTCTAATTCAATCAGATTACACAGATTGGTCAAAAAGTTTCCTTTCTAAGGGAACCCAGCAGATTGCATCAAGTCTTGACAAGCATCATTCAGTCCTCATGAAAGAGCGTAGAGCCACAGGGACAATTGTCTGCATTGTCCATGGCTTTGGAGCAATCCCTCATACTGAGCATGCATGAAGTGACAGTGGAGAGGAAAACTCCACTTTAACGGGAAGGAAAGTCCTCCAGCAAAACCAGACTCAGTGTGAACGGTCATCTGCCTCGACCTACTGGGGGTTTGAGAAGACAGATTAGAGATCTGTAATATATTAATTTGTCACATATTTGACAAACTATAAAGCGGAGTTTCTTCTATTAAATAAATTGAATTATTTCTAATCCTTTTTGCTCATTAGGTTGGTGCTTAACCTGGCCAGCCAGACTGATAATGTGTAGCACTCTCCGTTTTTCCCAATGTCAATCTGGGAATGCTCCTATCGATTCCATTTGGGGAAAGGAGGGATATTCAGCAGAACTCTCCGAGCTGATTTGACAAAGCGACACCTAATGCCCGCCTTCCAAAAGCTGGTTTTAGCCAATCACGGTATCAAATTAAAATGTAAGCAGCAGATGTCATGAGGAACCACAAGAAGGTAAGGCACTTTCTTGCTGTTCTTCTTTCAAAGATGAAATCGTGGATTCTTAAAAAAAAATTGTGAGACCAGCATCCTCCTGGGCTGCAGTGTTTACTTTGATTCACCTGTGGGCTCAGCCACTCTTGCAGTGGTATGTCCCGCCTTAAACCATAATACTGCAACGTGATTGGCCCAAACCGTTTTTGGTTCAGTCACAAATGGTTGAAATGGGAGGGATACAAGATGGATTCTCGTGTGTTTGTGAATGCACAAATGACGCGTGAATTCATGTTTTAAGCAAGGTTAGTTGGTTCCCCATGTTAAAAATAAGCAAAACATAGGCACTGATTTGTGATTATGGTAAATGGCTTGAACTTGTACAGCGCTTTATCAAGTCTGACGACCCCAAAGCGCTTTACACTACAGTTAGTCATTCACCCATTCACAAACACATTCACACCCTGACGGTGGTGAGCTGTTAGTAGCCACAGCTGCCCTGGCACGGACTGACAGGCGAGGCTGCCATACAACGGCACCACTGGACCCTCTGACCACCGGCAGTATCTTCATTATGAGGTAAAACGCAATTGGATGTTATGTAAACCCTTTTTTGACTCAGGATTTAGAAGCTTATCTTGCTAGCAAGTTTGACATTAGCTTTAGCGCTAGCACTGTCGCTAAAAGCTGGATACAGACACAATGCCTCCTGTTTCAATGGTGTAGAAAAATACAATGACGATGAAAATTAACAAGGTGTTTTCCTGACAAACCACACTGCCCTGCATATAGTAATACTGCAACTATAACAATATTGACTCTTACACGGTTTTTTGCAGTCTGCATAAAACAAAAGAGTCACTCAACTCAGCAAGCTGGAAGCTTAAAAATGAAAGTAAAACTGACTGCTTTGCCTGCTTCCTGATTAATTCCACTAATAATTACCTGATCCCTTGGAGGGCATTCAAAGAGCATTGACATTTCATTTTCAGACGACCCTTTAATAGGGAATAAATACATAAAATGAAACTACATTATTAGAGACAGGTAAAGTTGCATTTCCTGACCCAGCAGAATGCTATGAACTCCAAGCACTATTCAGAAAGCACAGACGTGACAACACTAGGAGGGAATTTGGCAAAATATTACTTATGCACCTTTACACCAAAACTAATAATTTTTTAAATACATACCAGCACACATATAAGGAACATCTTAAATAAAACCTTCTCAGTAATTAACACGTAGGACAGTTCTTTGGACAGGCTTTGCTAAATTGGCATAATCATTCATAATAGAGCCCATACAAAAACATTAGCCTTGATGTATGTAGTTGCTGCTGCACTATACGGGCCTTTAGTAAATAACAGTTGACTGAGCAGCTTCAGTAAAATATCAGTCAAAATGTCAGGTAGGATGTGTGCATAATAAGAAAGCTAATGTTAGACTTTATCCGTCATGGAAGATCACATTTTCAACCTAATGTCCTCGATTCATTTTTAACCGCAACCATTTAACCCAGCTGTTTTTAACTTTATCATCACAAACAAGTAGCTGTTCTACCTTTGCAAACTTTTACCCTCAAATAAATGTAAAATATTCAAATATCTAATAAACCGTCACAATTTTTTTTTTACAGTGTAGCTTCCATTAAACTTTATTCTGGGACAGCATCGAGAGAGAAAGGCAAAGTTTCCACATGAGCATTGTTGCACAATGCGTAATTACCAATCTAAACAAGAAAAAAGCTGAAGTTTTTGTTTCTTTGTCTTTAAATGAACGCTGACTCAGATGTTAACGTTGCACTCGGTGAGGACTTTTTCTAAGAGAGACAAATAAAAAAAAACTTGCTTTGACCGAAAACTGAGCCGTGGAAGTGCAAATGTAACACTCTTACTGCGCCTATAGCTCCTTCCTGAGCTGCGCGACAAGTCAGCAGCCGTCTCCGTCACAAAAGCGCAACAGCTGCGGCGACAGAAGCAGCGTTCGCGGACCACAATAGACCCCCCGCTAACGCAACCCCATTCTCAGCAGCGCATCTCCTGCCAAAGGGCCCCGTCTTCATCCCCCCCCCCCCCCCCCCCCCCCCCCCCCCTCAAGGAGAGACCGAGCGACTTTTCGCTATAGAGTGCAGGAGACGTCGAGACATCTGCTGGCATATACTTTAACATTAATATGCAAATCACATCACCGCACGCACGCTGGCACGGCGAGCAGCCTGCCGCAACGGAGATCAAAGTTTGCTCTCTTCAGACCAGCATCTGACTGACCGCGATAATGATTTTAGGGTTGTTTTTATGTGAGGGTAAACGTTGTTCGGGGTGAAATACGCCGGGTTTCCAAAAAAATAAAATAAAAATAATAATAATGATGGAACCGACCAGACTTAACCTCGTCTATTTAGAGAGAAATATTATAATGCCCTTGAGTGCGTCTGCGCCTTCAATCCTCGTCCTTGTGGTTAATTGTTTGAGATTAAAACATAATACCACGATCTGAGTCAGGAAAAAAAAAAAAACAGTCAAAATCACCTAAGATTTATTTACAACAGCTCCAGACTGATCTGCAAAGAACCATGCCCTCTCCTTTGCAGCGCTCACCTTGTTGGCATTCCACGCGTTTCCAAGCGCACGGCTCCTTCATCCAGGTGAACGCCTCGGCTCAGTAAAAGGGGGTCGCTACAGAGATGCAGGTGAACGGGTTCATCGGGCAGCGCGACAACACGCATCCCTGTCTCCCCCGGAGCTCTGGTGTAGGTTGTTTACGGCGCGTCCCATCAGTCAGTCCCGGAGCGCCTCGGAGAGACACATGATGCGGTCTGCAGAGACAGACAGATCTCCCAACCTGCTGCGACCAGACAGCTTTGTCACTCCGATGATATTCCTCCGCACTGCTGCTGCTGCTGCTGCTGCTGTTGCTCCTTGCGAATGAAGAAGAACAGTGATTGCAAGATGGGAAGGAAAAAAAAAGGCAGAAAACACCTGGCGCTGTCCAGACTATAGTCAGCTGATTCCCCGGCAGGCTATTGGTTGAGGACGGCTGTCTGTCACCGCCGGCCAAAGCAAAGCAAAGCAGAGCAGAGCACCATCTGCTCCGGGCTTGTTGTGATGAGAACAAAGGCAGGAGGGGGGCGGCGGGGTGGCAGTGCATGAGGGGGGAGTGTGGGGTTGTGGGGGTAGTAACCAGGCATTACTGTTGGAGGAAAAAAAAAAGACGCGATCCTCCCCTCTCCCCCTCTGAACACCAACCTGAACAGACTTAGTGCGTTTAGAGCAAGATTAACCCATTTCTAATTCCTCTTCACTGTCATTAGTGTTGTGAAGTGGATGGCGATAGATGCAATGTTTCAAAATGTTTTGCAACTTGAACAGTGTAATGTGGGATTTGTAGTCAGCCCCCTTTACTCTAAACCCCCTAAACAAATTCCGATGCGACCAATTGTATTCAGTCACCCAACTGGTAAAAGGTCCATCTGCATGTACTCTATTTTTAGTATAAATACAACCTGCCGACATTTACATACACGGCAATCAGTATACGAAATGGGCAAAAAATAAATAAATGAAAAGGGCCCCAGATGGGATTGTTAAGTTTTGTTAATTTAACTGGCTTTGCTGACATGGGTTGTGTTTAGTCAGCTGGAATCGGTCCAATACAAGGAGCCCACTTTGCAGCCAGCCCAAGACAATTCATACGTGGCCCTCATGCACATACTGGCTTGTGAAGGTCTTAGAAGTTTGTTGGATAACAGTAGCCAACGAATACCATCTTAAAGCCCAAGCCCAGAGCAGACAAATCAGGAATAAAGTGGTGGAGAAGTGTAATGTAGGGTCAGGTTATAAAACAATAGCCACAGCTTTGAACTTATAAAACAGCTCTATTCAGTCCATCATCTAACAAATGGACAGAGTAAGGCAGAACTTCTAGCTTACCAAAAATAATGACCAGTGGACAGCTGAGTAGAGGGAAGTTCTTTTGACAGGACAGCTACAGTTTTGCATTGGTAAGGGACATCGCACGGGACCTTTCAGTAAAAAGACCATTCAAAATCCTGTACATAAAAAAAACAGAGGAAAGAAAAGCATTACAGGGACAGAGGGAAAACATTACAGACGCAAGCACATTGCATTGGAATAGTAGCAGCACGTCAGATACAGTACAAGACAAGTTGGACTCAAACTTCTACATTAACAATTAAAGGTAACTATGAACAAATGTATATACAGTATATATTTTTTACCTTGACTTAAAGAGACTCAGGGTTTCAGCAGTTTTACAGTCCTGTTGGAGTTTGTTCCAGATAAGTGGAGCATAAAAACTAAATGCTGCTTCTCCACGTCTGGTTCTGTGTATGCAGAATAGATTTGAGCCAGAAGACTTGAGTGTTCTGGAGGGTTGATACACTGATAACAAGTCTGCGATGTATTTAGATGCTAAGCCATTCAGTGATTTATAGATTAGCAGAAGTATGTTAAAGTCTAATCTCTGAGATACATGGAGTCATTGTAATGACTTCAGCCATGAGAGGATGCATACAGGCTCCTTTTCCTGCCTCCTTCATTAATGAATGTACAATTAAGACAACACTTAAAATGGTCAACCACTGTAACTCTGCTTTGGCCAAAGAGTCCTCACACAATAAGGATATTCGGATGGAGCCCCACTCTTTGTCTGATGATCAGCCTTCTTGGTAGACTTCAAGCCCCTTGCTTAGAGCAAGTTTCCAAGTATTTCCATGGCTTTGTTGCCTTTTCTCAGTGTGGATCACTTTTGTCTGTGTGCATCCAGTTTGAAAAGCTTTGCCAGTTTCCAAACCAGCTCAGGTCAAGCCAACTCCATGTGTCCAAATCTCCAGGCAATCCTTCCACGGTTGCTCCCTGTAACTCCAGCGACCTTAGCAGCCACCTGCCTACACGCTTTCCAACCAAACACTGTTCAGCCATCTGATATATTCCTGCCTCATCCATGCTGGAAATCACTTCATCATTCTGGTTCAAACAATCCCTTCATCATCCGCAAAAGTTCTCCAGGACATCGACGCACCTCCCCAGGACAACTTCAACTCAACGCCACAAAAGTCTGATGCCAGATTCTCCAGTATAACTTCTCAGTATCAGCTTTCTTTCTTAGGTAAATTCTTACTTAAATTTCCATGATTCTGTGCGGGATTTCTGCATGTGGGTCTGAAAGCGTCTTCGAGTTATGACAAAATGAAATTCAGGCTGATGTGCAAATACGAAGCGTTTTGCATGCAGGCCTAAAAAATGCATAATCTGTCCAGAGCACCTTCTTTCACATACTTAGTGTGACCCTACATAGATTGTAGCAAACTGCAAACAGGACCTATAGCTTACCTTCAACAACGACTTTATTCTTGACTCTCTTCCATGAAAACCAGATCTTTCCAGCTCTAAGGAGTTATAATGTTTCCCACAATCTTTTACGCCACACAGCCCACCTCAAGGGTATCAACGAAAATGTACGGAGAGATGAGAGCGCACACTTTGTAGTTCATTTCCGGAGGGTGTAGGTCCGGATTTGACTTGCATCATCCATGTGTGTTTTTGTCACGTAATGACGTCCGAGTTAAAGGCTGTCCGAAATCAGCACAGCAGTCTGAAGCTCCTCGAGTTCTTACTGTTGACCCCATGAAAGGTCAAGGAACAGGAGCTAAGAATAGGAGCTAGAAGCTATAATTAAGAGTATTTGGGTGGAGCCTAGATGTTCTGCATCACCTTAAATCCCCATCAGCCAGGTAGAGAAGCTGCCAACAGGGGTGAGTCCTACTGTCCTACTCTCTAGGGAGAGACACACTACTCATACATTCACACACAGATACACCAAGATCACGACACATTTATAGTCATCGATGATGCTAGCCTGTCCAACAAAGATTTTTTGGCACACCATACATACACTCAGAAGAAAATGTAAACAGTCTGAGGAGCTATAAATGTGCACATCACTGTTAGAAACAGGTTGCAAATGCCTTTGTCGACCCACAAGATTCAATATAAGTGCAAGCTTGTCATTATTTGTTGGTATTTTACTCTGAAGCACTGATAAAAGTGAATGCGTGTCTTTGTATAGGAGAGCTGTTTGCTCTGAAACCTTGGAATCTAACAAGATATGGGGATAGCTATAAGAAATATAGCTATCCCCACTCAAACCACCTCCTCCTCCCCAGGACTGGGCTAAGCACCATGGGCGACCGTGCCTTCTGCTCTGCCGCTCCTCGGACCTGGAATGCCCTCCCTGATCATCTGAAGAACCCACAGACTATCCAGACTTTTACAAAAGGATTAAAAACATTTCTTTTTGGCAGAACTTACGACTTTTAACCTCTTACAATTATGCCACCGACTTATTTATTCATATGTATTTAACAATGACGTTTAGTTTTTTTTTTGCTTTTACCCTTCTATGATGATTTTACCTGTAGCACTTTGAGATTTTTCTTAAATATAAAGTGCGTTAGAAATAAAATTAAAAATAAAATGTATCATTATCTGCGACAGACTGGCGACCTGTCCAGGGTGTACCCCGCCTCTTGCCCAGTGAATGCTGGAGATAGGCACCAGCACCCCACAACCCCATGAAGGATAAAGCGGATCAGAAAATGGATGGATGGATGGATGGATGGATGGATGGATTATTATTAATATTACCCCTGAGCACACCATGCCAATGGAACATAAATGTGAAGCAGCACTGCATCATGATGCAAATTTTTTTTCTTCCTATGCATGGACGAGGATGCTGGTCAGAGATGAACAAAGGATGGATGGAACTGAACACAGGACAACTCATTAAAAACCTGTTAAAGGCAGCAAAAGAAGCTTCACCTTCCTGCAGGAACACAGCCATCATATCCATCATCTGAAAACGTAATCAGAATGGCATCAGCTTTAAAAAAACACAGTTGGCAGTGCCATGCAGGGGGGCTACTTTTCTTAAGCAGCGGCAGGAAATGCGTCTCTCTATCCATCATGCCTGAGCTGGAGTTATTTTTTCAAAAGGCAATTAGGAAAGAATTCAGTCTCTAGAAGTGCAAATCTGGTGGAGAGATACCCCTGAAGACTTGCCCCACAAAGTATTGACTGAGGGTTGCTGAAAATGAACGCCTGCCTAATTTGTCCTATTTGTATTTAAAAAAAAATTATCGTTTTCCTTCCATTTCACCTTTTCCATTTGTCCATGTTGGCAATGTAGTATTGTTTCTTCTAAACACACTGTTGGCAGTGAGATCACCACCATGGAGCTGCCACGGTCAGCTGCTTCACTCTGCTGATTTCACATTTATTCTTTTTACTCCCAGCAAATCTACTAAGCACATACCACTGTCAAGTTTCCTCTCTCAGTCCTTTCTTTTCAAACGACGAACAAGACTTAATCTTGAAACTTTTGCAATGAGCCTACTTAACAAAGCGGCCACTGTCGCCGTGATCCCACAATCTGTTCCCAGGAATAAACCAGTCCCAGAAACATTTTCACTTTGTGTTTGTGGCATGGAACCACTAGCAGGAGCTATTTAAAGCCCATAAAAGAGACACATTGTTTCAAAGGATGGCACGTTCTCTAAACTGGCACAGACAACCAAAGAAGGAGCTTATTTTAAGTAAACTCCCAGCGCACCACCCTGTTTATCTGCACAATTAAAGCAAAAAGAGGAAGGTACGTCTAAAAATAAATGCCCCCTTTAACAAATCAAATCATACATGGAAGCTATTTGTATACATTTAGTGTTTTGCTTCATTTGCAACATTTCAAAACGGCCTTTTTTTTTGGACAACTTTAGCATGAAAACAGAAAACAGGATGTGTCCAACGTCCTGCTCATCTCTATTACTGCGTAACTACACATTTATAATAACACTTTATCTTCTGATGAGAATTTGTGTGCATTCTAAACACAGCCTTTCTGTGATCTCCCTTACTTATAAAAAATGGACGGGTTCTTAGCAGAGGACCTACTCAGTTATTTTTTTCAACCTGGATTATTGAGACGCATCCGGACTCCCTTACTCATGGTAGTGATCACAGGGTTCCACATTCTGTCGGTATCTCTTGTTTTCTGGCCATTTTAATAGAATATGAATGTGAATAATAGTAATAACAAGTGCTTGTCATTTCGGTATGAAAACTTATGAGCACAATGTAAGATGTCAGGTTTTTTGGGGGTAATTTTAGTTATTACATGATTGTAATAGTCAATGTGAGCGGACTATAAAACCATGTTTTAAATCAAAACAAAGGATGTAATTTCTCCTCAGTCTTGTGTGAGTTACTCCGTTGGAAGCTGAACATGGAGGCTGTTAATCCTGCATCGGTACAGACCGCTGTGCAGGGTGCAGCCTTATTTCTGTTCTCACAGTCTGTTTGGCTGGAAATCTATAAATGTGATTTTCTCCTTTTTTATAGGAGCGACACAACTTCTTAGATTTAGATATTGTTAAAGAATGGGTTTACCGGCCTCCTGCTACATATCTATTGAAAACCCATCTTACCCCGGTTCCAGATTTGGCAATAAATGAGGAAAGCATTGATCAGAGGTAAAACATTGTAATATGCATATTTAATTAATAGAAATTAAATATGGAGACAGAGTTTACATTACCAATCAAGATGATTTCACCGCGCGGTGGAGAAGTCTGTCTGAAGTAAGTTTTGGACAAACACTCTTTTTATCAACTTTAGAGCTCCTCCTGCAAAGCTCAGAGGGAGGATGATTGACCCCCTCTCCTTCTGACCACCCCCCCACCCCCACCCCCCCGGGGGCAATAAAACGCCCTGTTATTCTACCTAGCAACAGAGGGGAGACACCCCTTCTGCCTGACTAAGATATTTTCTTAACAATATGCATAGATATCCTGGATATACTCTTACCAATGATCAAAACCGTGTATTATTTGCAATGCCAATCTATTTAAGTGCTGCCGTCTTAGAAGGCAAAATAACGTTTCATAAGAAAAAAAAAAGGAGTTCTCTTTTGAAGAAGTCTTCTTTTTGTGCTTGTTAAACACAGTTTGATGTCACACTTCTTTTTCAGTAAGTCCTTACCTTCTGTTCAGCTGCCCAGGTGATAAAATCTCGCTTCATTTTTCATTCCAGTGTATCGAGTGCAGCTATTGATTGCCTCTGTTAACTTTTGCAGTGAACACTGTGGTTCATCAGCCCTTGTCATCTCCCATCAGGATGAAACATTGTGCCCCACTAAGCTTTGCATGACATCACCTGTTCCAAAAGCGTCTCAGAGACGAAGCGGGAGAACTTTGGTGGTTTACTCTTTTCATTTCTAGCAAACCTCACACTCTTCTTCGGAATCTCAGAGAGAAAAGGAGAGAAGAAAGCCCCCTTTGTAGAAAGGCTTGTTTCAAGACAAGCTTCTATTTCGCAGAAATGAGAAATAGAAAAAGAGAGCGGAGGAGAATTGCTATAATGTCTTTGCGAAGGAGGAGGTAGAATTGAGGGTGCTAGAGTAAGAGAGGGGATAGGTGTGAAAGTGATTGCTGGCCGGATCATCCAAAACCAAATTTGCACCGAGGTGCAAAACTGAAACAAGCTGTTTGTGAGGGAAGCTGTGAGTCTTAAAGCTTTTTGCTGTGTTGCATGGGTTAATGTAATCTGGGGAACTTTTCATTAGCGGTTGCAACATTCTGTTTTAGTTTTAGAGCTCCTGTTCCTGTGTCCACGAGCGAAATTATTCTCTTTGAGTCTCTTCCCAGAGCAACCGTCCAAAGCAAGAAACTTGCAGGAGCAAGAGCTCAGAAATGTACTCAACATGCACATCGCTTGCTTCGAAATTTCCGTCTGCTTTGATTAAATTTGCATGGGCCCAATATTTCCTACAGTCTGCTACCTGAAGCCGAGACCAGGCAAATCAGAGCATTCCTTTCCTTTTAATCATCTGGAGTGAGGGACTCACCACACTGACAGCAAGATTTCAAAGTGGAGTTTGTAACAAGTTTGGAAGTATCTTTAGACTTTTTTTAAATAAACAAAACTGAGTTAACTTGGAAAATAAAGCAAATGCAAAAGCTTTTTTTCTCCGAAACCCAAATTCACTGCGATATTGTTTTTGGGACATAGGTTGGGTAGTTCTAACCAAACACTGTGTCAAAAACTGTGATCCAGTGATAATGCTGTGTAATAATGTACTGTAAATGTCAGTGGGTTGTGCTTATGACTTTAGTTTGCTCCAAAGAATCCGTTTGTTTATGTAAGATAAAATTAGGCATTAACTACACTCTCCAACTAAGCTCAACCTGCCAATTAATTTAATCTAGGCCTTCCAGTCACTTTCATGGCCACATGCTTGAAAATCCAGCACATAGGCATGCAGACTGCTTCTGCAAGTATTTGTAGATGAATCAGTCGTTCTGAAAAGCTCATGGATTCCTGATGTGATACCATGCTAGGATGGCATTGGTGCAATAAGTCCAGAAGGGAAATTTACTCACTGTTACATATTCCACTGTCAACTGCTGGTGGAACCACAGTGAAGTTGGTGGGTTTGGCGACAACAGCAGCTCAGCCACCAAGTGGTCGATATGCAGATGCTGAAGTGCATAGCATCCAGAGGCTGCCAACTCTCTGCAAAACCAATTGCTACAGACCTGCAAACTTCATGTGCCCTTCAGACTGGCTGAAGAACAGTGCAGGGAGAGGGTGTTTTTTTTGGGATTGGTTTTCATGGCTGAGCAGCTGCATCCAAGCTTGAACATCATCAAAATAGGTTAAAAGAAGAATTCCTGTGGTATTTGTGCGTGCACAAACACACGGGAATCCGTCTGTGTTCGGACACTGACGCTTTCAACCGCCAGTGTCCGAACTGAAAACGGTTCAGGCCAATGACGTTGCAGTATTGTGATTTAAGGCAGGACATACTGGTGCCACGAAAGCAAGATCTGACGAGTCTGCAGCTGAACCGACATAAACATGGCAGCGCAGGAGGACGAAAGCCTAGCTGCTGCTATCACATCTGTTTTGTAAGAATCCACGATTTCATCTTTGAAAGAACAACAACAAGTGCTTTGACTAGCTTACCTTGTTGTGGTTTCTCATCACTTCTGCTGCTTACATTTTAATATGATACTGTGATTGGCTAAATCCAGCTTTTGGTAGGCGGGCACTAGGTGTCGCTTCGTCCAATCATCTCGGAGAATTCTGCTGAATGTCCCTCCTTTCCCTAAATAGAATCGATGGGATCAGTCCTAGATTGATAATGTGCAGAACGAGTGCTACACATTATCAATCTGGCTGGCCAGGTTAAAATCATGCAGCTCTCACCGTCATAAATCCGATGGAACACATTGGGATTAATTTGACCAAATTCAGTGTCTGATCTCACAAATGTGCTTCCGATTGTTAAAGCCACAAGGGGTAGCCCAACATCATTTTAAATGTTTTGAAGGATGTCTCAACGGTTCATATGTGTGAATGCAGGCAAGCAATACATTTAGGCAGTACAAAGTATGTCCAACATTCATACTTCAACCAAACAACAGGACATTAAGTAAATATAGACCAACAATATTGTATACAGTCTCATATGGTGAGTATGACAAGTTCAATTGTTTGTCATTAAAAATGTTGAGAAAAATGCAACCAGTAGCAGCTAGTCAATATGGGGTGGTCGGTTGCCCCAGCCCCTCATCAAAATTGCAAGAAAAAAGTGTAGACAAAGTAAACAAATTACAAAATAAAAAGTAAAGATCATATCTGTTCTCTCATAAAGTATGTCTGATTTAGATTTTTTCAGGACTTCCCAATTCCATTTTGAGTTATAGACATATATTTCAATAGCAGCGGGCGGCTGAACAGATGTTTGCAACCTTTAAGTCAAGTCAAAGGCATTTCAAAGTGTTTTATACTTTAAACATAAAAACATCATAAAAACAGTCACTGGTTGTGAGACCAGTAACAAACATTAAATTGTATCAGGTGAAAACATCAATACACATAAAATATAAGATAAGATAAGATAAGATAAGATAAGATATACTTTCATGATCTCACAGTGGAGAAATTCAATTGTCACATCAGCTCAATAATCAAAAGAAGGTGCCAAAAGGAGGAAAGGGTGCATGAGGTATATACAGTGTGTCCACATATATACAGTGGATGGAGAAAAAAATAAATAAAACAGAGATTTAATATGACTTATGTACATTTAGGTGACTTATAGATTTGGCGTTGTGCATTAAAGTGGTACCAGGTAAAGAACAACAGTGAGGTTGCTGAAGTCTCTTATTTAGCAGGATTATTGCACAGGGTATTAAATAGTAATAGCACATTAGTTATTGCTCAAGTTATTGCAGTTATAGTGCAGCATTGTTAAGTCTGATGGCAGCAGGGATGAATGACCTGCGATAGCGCTCCTTTAGACAGGATGTCTAAGTCTGTAACTAAAGGAGCTGCTCAGCTCCTCTACAGTCTGGTGCAGGGGGTGGAAGGTGTTATCCATGATGGATGTAAGCTTGGACAACACCCTCCTCTCAGCCACTTCCTCCACTGAGTCCAGAGTGCAGCCTAGGACAGAAGTGGCCTTCCTCACCAGCTTATTCAGCCTCTTTCTGTCCTGCTCTGCGCTGCCAGGAGCCCAGCAGACGACAGCGTAGAGGAGGGCTGAGGCCACCACAGAGTCAGAAAAAGTCTTAAGCAGAGGCCGGCTCACTCCAAAGGACCTCAGCCTCCTCAGGAGGTGGAGGCGGCTCTGGCCCTTTTTATACAGAGCGTGTTGTAGGTGAAGTCCGATATGTGTGTTCCTGTTATTATGGGCCAATAGCGGCTCTAAACAGGTGGGTTTTCAGTCTTGATTCAAAGGAACTCAGTCTTTTGGCTGATTTGCAGTTTTCTGAAAGTTTGTTCCACATTTGTGGCGCATAGAAGCTGAAATCTGCTTCCCCGTGTTTTGTTCTGGATATGCAAAGTAAACTAGAACCAGAAAATCTGAGTGGTCTGAAGAGTTGATGAATGTAAGCAACCACAGGTTTTTAATGTATTTTGGTGCTAAGCTGTTCAGTGAATTATAAACTAAAAGAAGTATTTTAAAGTCTATTCTGTGAGCTACAGGGAGCCAGTGTAAGGACTTTAGAACTGGGGTGATGTGCTCTATATTTTAGTGAGAACACGAGAGGCAGTATTCTGGATCAGCTGCAGTTGTCTGATAATTTTTTGGGGCAGACCTGTAAAGACACCATTGCAGTAATCAATGTGACTAAAGATAAACACATGGATGAGTTTCTCTAGATCTCTTTGGAACATCAGTTATTTAATCCTGGAAATGTTCTTTAGGTCATAGAAGGCTGACTTCTATCACATTAGACCAGAGGTCCCTATTTTAAGTAGCGTTCAGTGTTTCAAAGCCCAACCTCTCGTGTCTTTCCCAAATTCTGTATCACCAGGACCCACTTAATGGAAGATCAGGAGTGCTAGGGTGCATCTCATCAACTGATGTACCTCAGCTAGCATCCTTAACATAAATGTGGATCTGTTGAACTGAAACGTGCTGAGACAGAACAATGGTTTGAACACAGGGCAACGAGGCTTGTACATGCTAACAAATTGTGTCCTCTGCATTTAACCCATCCCTAAGGGAGCAGTGGGATATTTATAGCCCCCAGTGAGCAATGTGAGGCTATGGGTATTGTGCAGGGACCCAATGCAGCAGTGGGGGCTTGAATCAGATTTTTGCAATCAGATAAGCAAACCATTAGCACACCACTCTCCCCTGAACAAATAAAACAAATTAAAAAATAGTACAAATTAAAAAAACAACAATAAAATCCTACTTCTCAGAACAAGTTAAAAGCCATGGAGGAAAATAAGTATTTTAAGGGAAGATTTAAAAACAGCAAGTGAATCGGCCTGTCTGATTTGAAATGGCAGCTAATACATAGTTTGAGGGTAGCGACTGATAGCACTCGCTCGCCTCTCAGCCTTCTCTCTGGCTTCGGAACAACCAACAGTAACTGATCTGTTGTCCTAAGAGAGTGAGGGAGCATACATTTGAATCAGGTTGGGGAGATGCTGTGGTGCAAGGCCATGTAAATACTTAAAAACAAATAGCAAGCACTTCAAAATCAATTCACAAATGAACCGGAAGCCATTGCAGAGATGCCATAACAGGAGTTTTGGGCTCCTTTCTTGCTATCAGTTAAAAGGCATGAAGCAGTGTTTAAAACTGGTTAGAAGTTCGAAGTTCTTTAAATTGGGCTGGCTCAGCCCAACTTAAAGAACATTACAGAAATCTAGTCGAGTCTCAATAAAAGCATGAATTAGAATCCTAAAATGATGCTGTGAAAGAAATGGCTTAACTTTGGCCAATTGTCTCAGATGATTAAAAACTGGACTTAATGATGGATTTAATCTGTGCATCAATTTTAAAATCATTGTCCAGTCTCACACCCAGGTTTATCCCTATCTCAGTCAAATATTCTGGTAAAGGACCAGACTAAATGGACTTTAGAAACATCACTGAGCTTAAACACCTCAGTCTTTTATTCATTAAAATGCAAAAAAACAATCAGCAACATCCATGCTTTAATTTCAGCAGTACATTCCAGAAAGTGATGTACGGAGTACTACTTTCCCTGTTTCAGTGGAAAATACATTTAATTGTCATCAGCATAAAAAGAAAGCTGACACCATATTTCCTGGAGAACTGAGCTAAGATAAAGTAAATAGAGAGAAAAAGGAAGATGGCCGATTATGGAATCTTGAGGTACTCCATGTTTCAATTCAATTCAATTCAATTTTATTTATATAGCGCCAAATCATGAAACATGTCATCTCAAGGCACTTTACAAAGTCAAGTTCAATCATATTATACAGATTGGGTCAGATTATACAGATTGGTCAAAAATGTCCTATATAAGGAAACCAGTTGATTGCATCAAAGTCCCGACAAGCAGCATTCACTCCTGGGGAACCGTAGAGCCACAGGAAGAGTCATCTGCATTGTACATGGCTTTGCTGCAATCCCTAATACTGAGCAAGCATGAAGCGACAGTGGGAAGAAAAACCACCCATTAACGGGAAGGAAAAACCTCCGGCAGAACCGGGCTCAGTATGAACGGTCATCTGCCTCGACCGACTGGGGTTACAGAAGACAGAACAGAGACACAACAAGAGAAACAAAAAAGCACAGAAGCACACATTGATCTAGTAATCTGTTCTACATTAGATGGTAGTAGCGGGTGAGCCGTCTTCTTTGGATGATGTCACAGTTAACAGAACGCCAGACCAGGTGTACCTACTATGAAGAGAAAAGAGAGAGGTGCTACTGAAAACTCAACAGAACCAACGTGAACACAAAACTTATTTCCTTTAGATAAGCTCTGAACCACTGTAGAGCAACACAATAAATGCCCACCCAGTTCTCCTGGTGAGTTAAAAAAGATCTGATGGTCCACTGTGCCGAAAGCGGTAGTTAGATCCAACAGCTTTAAAATAACACAGTGACCAGAATCTGTGGTTAAACTCTGATGGAATTACTGGACTAGGTTAGCAAAAATAACCCAAAATGGGTTGTTTTTAATCCAACAGGTTCTGTAGTGCCATAGCATCAATGAAGTGCAAAGCAACCCAGGGCTGAGATTAAAACTGACCTTAAAAACATGTCATCACATGGGACTTCAACCTCTGTCTGGGTGGTAGAGGACTTGAAAGAATGGCAGAATCATTTTATCAACCTGCTGCCTTTTTTATTTTAACATAGTTTAAAAATAGGATGCAAAATAAACTGAAATCAGATTTCGTAGGTCAAGAACAATACAAGGTGTTGTTCTTTTTCTGCAAATAAAGCACAGCAAGTTTCCATTACTAATACAATATTAACCTAAATCTGTTAAGGTATTTTTTTTTAAAGTTCTAAGTTAGAAATACTCCCCCAATTTAGTTGGTAGAGGCTACAAAATGTTCAGCCTACTGATTAAGGCTCCAGTATCCCCAACAGACCTCTGGAGTCTGAGCAGCCTGAGGGAACATGTTCACGGAGGAGGGTTAGAAATTTCAAGCAGCTATCATAAGTTTGGCAATTTAATTAAGATTTGCAGAGTTTCCAGTAGAGGAGGAGGTAGAACTATGTGGGTGGGGCTGGAAATGTATCCCCGGTTTAAAACAGGGCCAGAATGAAATGACTATTATTAATAACCAGTGTCACACCTTTCGTTCCTGATACCTTGTAAACTCAGGGTTGTGCCTTAGCTGCTGAGCTGTTTATCAGCATATGTTGCTCTCCTGTGCCTGTAAATAACAAGCATCCAGAATACGCATACATGGACTTGTTTTCAAAGGTTTTTTTTTTAACTACCCTCTCTGTGTTTTCCTCACATAACAAACTCCGGTGATGTGACTTGCAGCTTGAAATCCGGTGGCGTGCGTCTATGCCGCACCCCTGCAGCGATTGCAGCACCTTTCACCGCTAATGTTCACTTTGACAGTGCAGATTGAAAAGGTCAGCAGGAGCGGCCGAGCCTCTGGTCGGCTGATTGTCGCTAAACTGAAGATTGTTACCAGGCAGATTTGGCAGCTTCACGTGGATTCACTTTCTCACTTGTTCTTTTTTCGTCCTGTTTTTTTTCCCCCTCCTTTTTCTCAACCCCATGTTGCTGGGCTTTTCACCATGTAACAGATTTGAGAGGTGTTTCATTACTCAGACACTTCTTCTCTCACTGTCTTCACCCAACAGCGCGGGATTAAGGCATGCAAACCCAGCCATCTAAAAAGCCAGCAGAAAATATTAATTCCACAGAAAAGTACAACATGATCACAAGGTACATTTCTTAGTCTGTTTTAAGTTTGGTGGGGGGGTTAGAATATGAATGAGCAAATGTGGAGTAAGTGGGTTTCTCTGTACTCTGTCAGCTGAGTGTGACGGCTGAGGCAGGGAGAGGGGGGGGGGGGGGGGGGGGGGGCAAAAAAAAACCCTCCTGCACACTCTCTTGTCCCGGGAGAGTGTGCAGCTTTTGCACCAGTAAAGAAATGAATTTGCACCGCCACACGCACAAAACACCGTGTTTAAAAATTCATAAAATCTGCCTGGTAACCAATCCTGAGGTCTCTGAGGAGACGCATCGAGCTTCTGAGAGAGAGGTCAGGCAGGCATTCACTCAGATGTGAGGATTTAAGGAGTGCAAATCAAGAGGAGGAAAGTTGAGAGACGACTTCAAAGGCAGACGGAGAGCTCGTGGATAATCTGCCCTCGCCCTCACTGCTGCCTCGCCCACTTTGTACTTGTACCGCAGCGGATATCCTCCAGTGATCGACGAGCACCTGCAGGGCGGAAGCCGAAGAAGAAACCGATGTGTGAATGGACTGATATGTTTCCTGACCCACACTGCAGGAAATGGCCTTTTAGATTCATAATGAGGCTCCAGCAGTCTGTGAGCACTAAGGTAATTTCAGCACCAGAGAGAAAGCTGCAAGGACCAGTCAGAATGCATTCCTCTTCAAAAGAGCATTTCTTGGAACGATCTGATGGATTCATGAGGACGTAGATTAACAAGGGGTTTTATCACTTTCTACAATTTCTTTTGCCTAGACAAAAGGATTCTCGCGCACTGGAGCAAATACAAAATGGGGCGTATTTGTGAGGTAAAAAGTAAAATGGTCAGTGGTCTGCAACATTTTTTAGCGCCTCTGAGTCGATACTTTGCAGAACCACCTTGAGCAGCAGTTATTGCTGCAAGCCTTTTAGGGTATGTTGCTACCAGCCATTCTTTGTAAAAATTTGGCTTAATTAATTTATTATGTCACTCGCCTTTGGGACAAGAGAGTGTGGAGAAAATTGACAGCATATTTATTTTAGATACTTCCTGGCTTATACATGCAGTTTGGTAGGTGTGTCCTAGTTTATCCATTCTTATTTCATATTTATTTATTTTTACGAAATTCTATGTAAGCGTCTCCTTGCCTGATTCTATTACATATAATTTACATGTTTAATATCTTGATGTCACTACTGTTACTTATCTTGTTCTTAGGACAATTTTAGATTTCACAATTGTCTCTTTATTTGTCTTATGGCTAAAAGTTTTAAGTGTTCTCAGAATGCCAGAGCTTAATCGCCTTTTACACTATTAATTTGTCTCTAGTAATAAGATGGATAAGCTCATCAGGAAGGCCAGCTCTGTCTTAGGATTCCTCCTTGACTAAGTGAAGGTGATGGGAGACAGAAGAACTCTGTGAAAAATAACATGCCTCTTGGACAATGTTTCCCACCACGCATGCATGAAGCTGTTGCAGAACTGAAGAGCTCACACTGCTTCATCCGAGGTGCACAAAGGTGTGTTATCACAGATGCTTCCTCCCAACAGCTATCAGACTTTAAAAGCACCCCAAAAATCCCCCAAAAATTATCCCAAAAATCTTAGTGAGTTATTTACATCCTTGCTGCTGCTATTTGCACTGTTTTTTTCCATTTCTTTTAAATATAGTCTGTTTTTTTCATGTGCCAATATACATGCATATGTTGAACATGTTTTAAATTATCCCTGTCAGTCAGGGTTATCCTATCCAGGAATTGTTAACAATTTATTGATTGCGGTGATCTTTTTGGGCCGAATCATAAAGATGTCTATATTTACGAGCCTCCCCCAGAAGGAGGGCTTGCTTGTTAGTGTCATGGTTGAGTTTTGGTTTGGCTTTGTTTTTCTGTTATATTCTTTTTTTTCATCTCTTTTGGGTTAGGTTTGACTTTATTTATTGTTAGTTTTCAGTCATCAGTTATTTTCTGTCATTTTTTCACTTCACCTCCTCAGCAGTCAGTCACACCTGATAATCATTTACCGGTCAATTAGCCAGACCCTAGTTCCACCTGTGAAGAACTCTATTTAAACCTCCCTCTGCCTTCAGTTCAGCACTGGGCCATCATCATTCCACACCTCTCCATGCCAGTCCCCGGTTTGCCTTGGAAGCTTTGTTTTGCTCCTGTTGTTAAGGTTAGTCCTGCCAGTCACTCTAAAGACTGTTTGTTCACTGTTTGTTCCTGGAGAGGTTCTGCTCTGTGTCCTGGTGTCTCCAGAGAACTGCTAACTGGACTAGCCATCCTGGAAAGGCTCTGCTCTGTGCCCTGGTGTCTCTCAAGTTCTGCTAACCTGACTAGCCGCCCTGGTGAAGCTCAGCTCTGTGCCCTGGTGTCTCCAATGAACTGCTAACCTGAGTGCTATGAGGCCTGCTAGCCGAGCAGCACCTAGCAAGTTGTGACTCTCTCTCACTCCGGCCCGTCAGCTCCTGCCATCACCTACATCCCTGACCTTCTGCAGCCCTGAACCTCCGGTCTTCATCATCCGCCATCCAGCATACTTCCTTCAAATAAAAACTCTTAAACTTTAGTCCCGTGTGCGCGTCCTGAGTTCATCGGTAAACAAAACCCTGACAGTTAGTTTTTAAAATTCAAACCTCTTTGCTTGACTGCAACTGAGATTGGGTCAGGTCTTCTTCCCTTGCAGCCTCCAGTGTTCAGCTCCACACACAAACACATTTTTTGACTAACTGATATTGTTAATTGGCAGCAACATCTGACTTTACCCGACTGGAAATCAGGAAAGGGCGTCTTTCTCTTTAAAATGAACGGTGTCAAATTCAGTGTTTTTAAAGCACCTGGACAAGGTAAGTTATTTTTTTTGGCATGATGTCACAGTCTTATTGTATTCATTGTTTTTGCACTTAATGATGGTCTAACCAAAGTTTAATTCAATTCAGTTTTATTTATATAGCGCCAATTCATGATACACGTTATGGCATTGCAGCAGTCCCTCATACTGAGCAAACATGAAGCGAGAATGGAGAGGAAAACTCCTCTTTAACGGGAAGGGAAAAACCTCTGGCAGAACAAGGCTCAGTATGAACGGTCATCTGCCTAAACCTACTGGGGGTTAGAGAAGACAGAGCAGAGACACAAGAGAAACAAAAAAACACACTGATCCAGGAATCTTTTCTACGTTATATAGTAAAAGCGGATTATCTGTTTTCCCTGGATGATGTCACACCTAACAGAACACCAGACCAGGTGTACCTACTATGAAGAACAAAGAGAGAGAACAAAGTTAAATGATGAAATAACAAGCAATGCAAACTTTAGTGCTCTCAGTACGGTCTATGAGTGTCCCATGATGGTTATATAATTAACTTTTTTAATCAGAATAGGTTTGATTGGAGCTGCTTGGGGCATTTAGCATGCAAAGTTGAGAAAATCTGCATCTGTGCAGACAGAGCGTTTGCATAGTATATCAAGAGTAAAGTTATTATTTTGTCAGTATTGCAGCATTTGCACGACACCTGAATGCATGTTACATATGTAATTGAACTGCAAATGCCACCATATAATATGCAGACACAAATTATGCTTAAGATTTTACTTAAAGTTAGGTGTCTTTGTACATCACTGAAATGCAAGGCAGATACTCAACTGTGTGACAGGAACATTAGATCCTTTTATGGAGATTATTTGGATGATGCATTTTACACCATGCAGTCTAACATCATAGAATGAGTTGCACTCTGCAAAGACAATATCATACAAGATGGCGGACAGGGTAGTGCGAGTCTCAAATATTTAGCCGGTATGTAAATAACACAGTGTTGCATAAAACCTTGAGATCTAGATTTACAGAAGCGCCTGCTGAACTCCTTCAGGCATATTAAATCTTATGTTAACACTTCAGATTAGCTAACATACTTATGCAAACTGGATTAGATAAATTGAGTGATGAAAGCAGTAAAATGACAAATCTGGAAGTCAGACTTCTTAACAGTCAATGTAAAACATCAATTTTAACAATCACAGTGTGATTCTCCCAAGATGTCAAAATTCTAATTTATTACTATTTGTGTTCCATCGGTGCCATTAGTTTTTTTTGTCTTCAGTCTACATTTTGTCTTGAGTATACACTTATTTTGATCACATGAATTCAAATTATGTTAATTCACAATTAACATCTTACTTTATCATCAAAAGGTTCACACTACTGACTTGCTGAGCAGCACAAGAACAACTAAAAATATTTGCTCAGCTCCTGGATCTGAGGTTAAATCCAGCAAGCTTGTTCAGTCATGTTGCTCACTTTATGCCTGCTTTAGAACAGTAGAGGATTATATGTTCACTACTTGACAAAAATAAAAACGTTGCTAGTGTGAATTCACCGAAAACACAGAAGCTGTGACAGTGCCTACAGAGCAAAATACAGCTTTTTTCAACATTTGCAAAGGAGGATTTTGTCTCTGTTAAGCTTTCACACTCCAGTGACTGACATTTGAGGCAGAGGAAGCTTTAAATCTCCAACCATGCAGTGGCACAGCTAAACGCCTTGCATTTCACCTGTCATCTTCATTGATAAAGTTGTGTCACTTTAAAACCATTCCAGTCTATCCCTTCTGCTATAGCTTTGGATTTTATACACAAACATTATTTTATAGTATGCATGTTCTCCAATGATTTCAAACTACTCTGTATTTAATCTCTTTTGGGTTTATATAAAGGTTTTGAAGATAAAGCAGATCCCAGTGGTCTGTGTATGTACAACATGAACCTTAACAAATTTGGCTTCATTACAACCATAAACTTCTATATTTTTTTCAATTTATTTTGTTTCTGACTTTATGTGATAGACCAACACAAAGTAGTGCTTAATTGTGAAGTGGAAGGTAAAAGATACATGATTTTCAGAAAAGTTTTTGCAAATACAAATGTGAAAAGTGAGGGAGGAATTTGTATTGACCCCTTTGAGTCAATGCTTTGATTTTTACAGCATTGCTCTGTAAAAACATGTTTACCTATCCATAACATGCTGGTTAAACGTCCTGCAAGGATTACCATAGGGTAGGTAGTAAGTCAGGTGGTGTTTTATAGGGAAGGGTCCTGCTGAGCCATTTGGTGACCGAAAAGCCCAAATCTGAGTCCAGTCTCCTTCCACCTCATGCGGTGCTGGTAACAAACCCAGAAAGCTTGGTTACTCTTTTAATTAAAAGATAAGGGTCACATAGCAGCGCACTGTTTAGAGAAATGGGAGCCGACAAAATTAATTTAAATTCAGTTCAGTTAAATTGTATTTATATAGCGCCAATTCATGAAACAAGTCATGTCAAGGCACTTTCCAAAGTCAAATTCAATGAGATTATACAGATTGGATCAGATTATACAGATAATTAAGACCACCTCATAACAAGAAAACAGCAGAGATATTAACAATGTTTTTTGTGAAGCGGTGACTGTAACTGTTGTGTGGAGAAGTCTGTGTGGATGTGTGTTGTGTAGTGAGAGGCAGGAGAGTGACGTAAATGGCGGATGCATATCTTGAACGTTGTTATCGTACTGACAGGTATCGAAACTCAATAATGTGGATGCTAACAGGTCCGCAAATAGTTTCTAAACATGGCATGAATGATGATGGGATGAACCAAAAGTTAGCTCTGAATTATCTGTTTGCAAATTAGCACGACTGTGGCCATCACTACAGTTGACCCTGGATTCTCTCCCAGGCATTACCACTGGCTGAGCTTTTACTGGGACTGTTGCTCTCTTTCATCTTCTAGACTTGAAAACTGGCTCAAAGCTTATCCGCTTAGCTTTGTTGCAAAGTAGACCTTTTCTGCCAATGCGTCTCGGAGCGCACTCCGGTTCCAGCACCTGTTTTCAAACTACAATTGTATGTTTTCGCTGAAAAAGACAGGCGCCACAGCTTGAAAAGTAGTTTAAGTTGGACACGGCAGAATATTTGGTTGTTCTGAAGAAGTCTGACTTAAAAACACAAATACAGTGTAAGACAAAAGAAGCTAAGTGCTAAACACAGTAAGTAAAGCTGGTAAAAGAAATAGTTACATATTAATGTGGAAAAGCAATAGGAAAATATATATATATATATATATATATATATATATATATATATATATATATATATATATATATATATATATATATTCACGACGGATTGACATTCGTTTTAATTGATAAAGCATAGTAATTATTTTTACACATATGGTCAGAACCATCTTCTTTGTGAAGTCCAAGCTTCCGTCATTTCTCTTTAGGAGATGCCTCCATCTACCCTCCAGCCTCCTTTCTAAAAGCGGCAACCTTTCGCCTTGTCATGATGTTTAACAGTGCCTATAATGTTAAAATGAAAAATATTAATACATTTCTACAGATGCAAAGTACTGGTATGCTTTGTTCCTAAAATGGCTGGAAAAGGAAATCGCCTCCAAGCACCAGCGTTCTGAGACACACACACTGAGCTGGTGCTAGAAGGACTGTGCTTCAGGTGGAAAAGTGCTAACCCCCACCTGGTTGTGGCAGATGGCCGTTCACACTGAGCCTGGTTCTGCTGTGGGTTTCTTCTTCTTAAAGGGAAGTCTTCCTCTCCACTGTTGCTACGTGTCTGTTCAGTATGAGGGATTGCTGCAAAGTCAACAACACAATGCAAGCTAGTGTCCACTGTGGCTACATGCTCATCCAGCAGTGAATGCTGCAAGTCAATGCCTCGGTGCAATTTGCTGGGTTCCCTTGGACAGAAACCTTTTCAACCACTCTATATGTTTTGAATGAGTCAGTTGAATTGACTAAATTTATTTGTTTAATCAAAACGTGCTTTATGGGTATATGTGTTGTGAATTGGCACTATATAAATAAACTGAATTGAAATTAAGTGATTTAAACCATAGCTCTGGCTTTATGTTTAGCTGTGATTCTGTTTGAAGGTGAATATCTGCATCACTCACAAATCCTCACAGTGTCTCACAAGTTTTATTCCAGGATTGCCCAGTATTGTGCTCCATCTTTCTTCCCAAGATCTTTTTCTTGTCCCTGCTGTAGAAAAAAACCAACATCCACACAGCATGATGCTCTGCCACCATCGTGTGTGGCAGAGAGAATGGGTTGTTCTGTTTTATGTGAAGTCTTAGTTTTTTATTTGTTTTTTTTTTTTTGTTTTTTTGTGGCACTCGTGGCCTTTATTTGACATTCGACTGACAGGAAATGGTCGTGTAAAGGACAAAGGTCTCTGCACATGGGTCACACACACTACCCCTGCTCCACCACTGTGCCCAACAGTCTCAGTTTTTCACCACAATAAGCAATTCACATGGAGGCCAAAATGTTATTTCTGTTCCTTTCTGGCCAGAGCAGCTTCGTCCACATGTTCATTGTGTCCCATATACTTGGCACATGACAAACTGCAAATAGGGTTTTGGATGGTTTTCTTGCAAAACTTGTCACTCTTCAATATAGACCTGTGCCCATACTCACAAAGAACCCAAGACTAAAAGTAGCTCTTTGTGAGATTTTAGGAAAAATCTTAGAATTTCTCGAATTCTAGGATGTTTCTTAGAATTTTACCTTGATAAGATAAAAGCTAATGAGAGCTCCTGAAGTGAAAAAATGCTAGGAGTAACGAGCCTGAAAGTGTCTTAAGCATAGGCAAGGCAAGGCAAGTTTATTCATAAAGCACTTTTCAGTAACAAGATGATTCATAGTGCAGAGAAGATAGCAGACGCAAAGGGAGCTGATTGGCTGATTCTCCAACTAAACAGTGGAGGAAATCAGCACATAAACTTCATTAATAAATCATACAGTTACTAATATGTAGATAAGATCAAATTGATTATTTCCATAGAGGGAAATTAATTAGTTTCAGTAACCCAACAGATTAAAGGTGGAGTTCTAGTAATGTAATTTTATTGAGGAAAACTATTAGATCATGAATAAAAATTGTCTCTGCGTTAAATAAAGAGAAAAAGACGCGCAGAGAAAAACAATGATCGATCTGTGGTAATGCACTTTAAATTCTTCCTGTTCACGTCGGGATCCAGGGACTACTTTATCTTTTAACATTCCTCTTTTCTCCTCCCAGAGGTGTACAGCCAGACGCGCTGCTCCTCTGTCCAATTCAGTTTTCTCTACCTTTTTTTCCTCCATTTGATGTCGGTCGTTTTGCCAAAAAATGACCAGTATGGCAAGTAAAGATAACAGTAAGAAAATACAAATAATGATGAGGATGTAAATAAGGTATGTACAAACATTTTGTTGCTGTGTGTCAATTATTTGAATAACAATTAAATTATTTAAGTTTCATCATCGCGATACACATTTCTTAATCCAGTCTAATCGGTTAACTTCTCTCCATTGAACGGCCTTTGTCTTAGTAAATATGCAGTAATAACATGTGTTATCTTTTTTTGGATTATGGAATTAAAAGGGTTATCAAGAATGAAGAGTTGTTACTGTCATCATGTACCCATACTGGAATTTTGGTGAGACGCCTGCTCAGAATGCACGTTTAACTCAAATCAAAAACAGCCTGGGAAAAAATAAAAATGAGTTTACCTAAGAAAGGTTTGGTTGTTTCTTTATAACCCAACCCTTCTTTTAACTTCACCAAAGCAATCTGCCTGTCTGTGTTCCTTGGTCTTCATGATCCTCTTTGTTCCCTTAGGCCTTTAGAGATTTCCTGTATTTTTATTGAGATTAAATTACACACAGCTGGGCTTCACCTACGGGTTTAGTGAATTCTGGAGGCTTGGTTGGACAGTGTTATCCAGGGGTAAAGGAGGCGGGATGTAACTACCCCCCAACAGTGAATCTTCTAAATATTTTGACAATTATTTTCCTTCCACTTCCACAGAGTTATGCACTCTGCGTATGTTTTTATTCTTGTTTATACTTTTCAGAGACCTGGACCTGTTTAAAGAAATGACCTAGACCTGCCAGATGAAAGCATTTGGAATCATCTGATATGTGTCTTAAGGAAGAGGGGCAGGATTTTTTTTCACTGAACCGCTGATAAATATGAGAGTGCAATGCGTTTATTAACGTGACCAAACTTTTACTAATTGTACCAGCAGAGCAGAAGAACTTACGCGTTGTATAATGGTGTTAAAATTGATTTGGAAATGACGGTAAAACCGCCTGAATAAAATCACTTAGCTCTCGTGGAGAGCCCATGGGCTTTGGTATCTTGTGAAGCAATTTCCTAAGTTTCTGGTGGGATTAAATTTAAATCCTTCCTTCTGCAACCAACAAGTGGAACTGATACCATGTAAGGTCTGCCCTTTTAGGCAATAACGGGGGAATCGGCTTGCCCATTTGCATTCTGGAGCAAAACAGATGGAGCATCCGTCATCCATATGCATGAGGCAGCCAGCTGGCAGCCTTTCACCTTGACCCTTGCTATGAGACTGTGACCTTAAGACTCAATGGAAGATAATAAGGGACCTGTTTTGAGCTGCCATGTTCAGGCTTTTTCCCATGGCTGGGAAAACCGTCTAATCCTCGTCACTCCAATATTCGAGCTTCCAGACAGATGCCTGCCAGGCATTCAACACCTGTCAAAGAACCTGCAATTTCTGTAGGCCAGATGTGTCCAAAGTGTGGCCCGGGGGCCATTTGTGGCCTTCTGAACTATTTTGAGCGGCCCTCATCACAAGTCAAGAATGAGTTCTAGTTGGTTTTGCTATTTCAGATAGTTGATGCTGATACAAAAATTGTGCAATTTTCACTGATCTGAGGCCTTTCAGAAAACACACAAATTCAAATCTTAAAGTTGAAAATGTAAGGTATACCATAGTAATTATAGTAATTACTATGGTATAACAATGTCTATGTTTTATCAGCCATATGTTTTGCTTTTACTTTAAATTAATAGGAGATAGGACCACAAATGTTTTACCAAAAATGCAGACTTGGGTGCATTAATTTTACCTGGCAAAATGACGCAAGAGTGAGCAAAATCCTGTTATTGCTAAAAAGCCACAATAAAACCAGGAAAAAATTATTAAACCAAAATATTAAGGATATTGTTTGCTGTGTTGTTTTTCTTAAACTGGGTGAACCTGCTAGAGCCTTTTTGTATTTAACATCTAGAATGATTTACAGCTCCATTTTCTAATGAAGTCAGACTAGTTTGCTTCTTTAAAATATTTTGTGTTTAGTTTATTGTTGAGCAGGTAAAATGAAAAAATTAAAGAAAAAAAAGTTTTTGCAGTTTTTATTAAAAGTTGTTTTGAATTTTTGTGACCCCTGAGTACTTTCTACTGGACATTTTTGGCCACCATCAATAGATTTGAACACAGCTACTGTAGGCAAATAACGGACGGGGAAGGAGGTTTGGTTTTTTTTTTAGTGTCCGCTTCAGATGCAGATGAAAACCCAAAGGAAAGGTGGCTTTTCAAAAATATGTTGTTTCTCCAGTGTAAATATGCTTAAGCAAATCAACAACAGCCCTGAAAAAGTTTGAGAAAAATCATCAAAATCAGTCACGGGAGCCTTTATTCAGGGTCATTTTTCCTAACGTTTCCTTGAAATTGAACATTGGAGCACATCCGAATTTGTTATCTCCACCAACAGCAAAGGCAGCAACAGCCCCCCTAATTACATAATTAACCTTTACATTGTCCCAGGAAAACCAGGAAAAATAATCACGGTGAAAAATGAAATTGGAAAAGGCTGCAGTTCATAATTCAAATGAACTTTTCTCTGGGTTCTCGTTACCTTGTTTGCTCCGTGTGTGCAAAAAATGATTTCGCTCACAGTGATGAGATATTAATTCTGCCTCGCAATGCCAATGGAAGTAACCTTTACCTGAAATGGATGGGGGCACACTGACACAGCCTTCTATGACAATACAGAGTGGCAATAAGATGTCTGACAGCGTGGCTTCTTGAACCGCTGGTAATGTAATGATGGAAACATCAACATTCTCGCAGACAAGACAGTCCTCTTCAGGTGGCTGAAAATGAATCACTAACTAGGTTTTGTTTCTAAACAGGTCTGCACTTAATCATACTGGCTTCAGCCTTCCCTGTAAACACGAACAGTTGAATATAGAACAATTACTTAAAGATTTACCCCCCAAAAACGTAACTTGATCATAATCTGTGCACAATATTCAAATGAGTTTTAATTTTAAAATGTGGCAACAATTTAATAAAATCCATTACTGGTAAAGGGGGCTTGGTTAAACAAATTGCCAACATCTTTCAGCATCTGAATCCTTGACTAAAGTAAGAAGTTGTCAACTCTATGAATTCAAATTATCAGGAACAACAGAACCATAATAATTGAGATGGTGCTTGGGCAGACAATGGCAAAGAAGTGATAGCAACATGAAGAGATGTTTAAAGCACACACTTAGATAAAAAAGAAATACATTTCTTGACTTTAATATAAAACACTAAAGATTATACTACCTTACACAACCCTACTTAAAAAAGCCTGAGCCGTCCCTTTAAAACTAACAGCCACGCTGCAGCACGTTTAATGAAAAACACTGCTTGAATCCTTCTATTTATCTTTAATGCATGTGTATTAATATACATGTGGATGTAGATTGATGCATAACTTCTAAAGCTGATCATAATCCAAGAGAGCTATTTTAAGGAACACCCAGGCACATCAATGATAAAGACTGTTGGACAAATTTGTCTACAGGACAACAATTGCAATATTTATGTTTTCACAAGTCAGGTGAAGTGCAGTCTTGCTTAAATTAAGGAGAAAACCATAAGAAGCTGCAATTTTTGTTTGCAACAAACCACTGAGAGGACACACCAAGAAAGTGCTTTGGTTAGATGGAACCAAAATAAAGGTTTTCGGCCAGCATAGAAAATGCTATAACAGGCAAAATTCTAATACTATATTCAGTTCAATTCCATTTTTCTTTCACACTTCATCTCAAGCCGCTTTACAAAGTCAATTCAATCAAATTCATACAGACTGAGCAGAGTTTCCTGTCTAAGGAAACCCAGTAGATCGCATCAAGTCTTGACAAGCAGCATTCATTCCTCATGAAAGAGCGTCTGCATTGTCCATGGCTTTGCAGCAATCCCTCAAACGGAGCATGCATGTACAGACGGTGGAGAGGAAAACTCCCCTTTAACAGGAAGAAACCTCCAGCAGAACCAGGCTTAATGTGAACGGCCATCTGCCACGACTGGCTGGGGATTTGGGAAGACAAAGCAGAGACACAAAAAGAGCACAGAAGCAATGATCCAGGAGTACTTTCTACTTAGTAGAGGGTAATGGCAGACTATCAGTACCCCAGGATGATGTCACAATTAAACAGAACGCCATGCAAGATGTACCTACTGTGAAGAGAAAAAAGACAGAGCATAAAGTTAAAAGTTGAAATGACAACAAATAATGCAAAATTGGAGAACAGTAGGAGAACTCAGCAGTGAGAGAAATAGATCTTGATGTCATCCAGTAGCCTAAGCCTATACCAGTTTAACTACAGAGATTGTTCAGGATAACCTAAGCTGCTTTAACTATAAGCTTTGTCAAAAAGGAATGTTTTAAGCTCGATCTTAAAAGTAGACAGGGTGTCTGCCTCATGGACCAAAACTGGGAGTTGGTTCCACGGGAGAGGAGCCTGAAAACTAAAAGATCTGCCTCCCATTCTACTTTTAGAGATTCTTGGAATTACCAATTACTAGAGTCTAGAGTACTAGACCTGCAGTCGGAGAGCGAAGTGCTCTGTTAGGAACATTTGAAGCAAACAAATCTCTGATGTATGATGGCGCTTGTTTGCCAATGATTTTATTTATAGTAGAATCAATTTTATTTATTAAGAATCCTATAAAGTCATAACTGCTGAGAGCTGAGGGAATGGATGAATCAACAGAGCTCTGACTCCAGGTATGTTTGGCAGCTGTTCTAAAAAATAAACCTAGGATTTTTCCTATTCTCCTCTATTGATGATGAAAAATATGCTGCTCTAACTTTGCGAAGGGTCTTTTTATACAAAGCTGTTTTACAAGATTAGGTAGGATTCCTCTAGATGTGTAGAGTGCCATTTTCTCCCCTACTTCCTAACGTTGTGCTTCAAAGAAGGCAGCTCAAAATTAAACCAGGGAGCAAGCTTCCTATGAATAATCCCCCTCTTTTTCAAGGGGCTACAGTACATAACGCAAGTTAAACATGGTGGTAGCATCATGATTTATGTTATTCTTCCACAGGGAAGTTGGTCAGAATTTATGGTAAGATGGATGGAGCAAAACAAAGGACAATCCTTGCAGAAAACCTGATAAATGCTGCAAAATATTTGAGGCCAGAAGTTCACCATCTAAGAAACTATGCTCTTTAGACGGAGATGTAAAGCAGTTTATGTAGTCTACAATAACGGCTGCACATAAATTACACAAAATATTGGTAACAGAATACATCAGAAGGAAATTATGAGCCTGATCCTGTTTCAATTTATGCTTGAATTTGAAGTCAACAAATACGTTTAATTATTGAGGGGAAACCATCTGCAAGCTCTGTCATTCTTTCCCAAAGCTATAACTCTGAGTCCAGCTTAAATAAAACCAGCTGTATATTTTCTTTATATAACACCCCACAAATCTGCTGTGATTAATGATGACCTATAGCTTTTCTTTCAGAGACTTTTTTTTGGGGAAATAAGCGCCTCTCCTGATTCATATATTTTCTTCAACTGATGCAGTATATGACTTTTTTTGACTGCGCCATATTTTTCAGTATTCCTTGCACGCTGACAACGCATTTGTCACTGTAAGTTAGGGATTCCCGTGTGGAAGAAGACATTTTCTTTTGCACTGGCTGTGCATGTAGGCTGCGTGGATAAACCAGGGCATCCTTCCACTGAGATGTTCACCATGGCTACAAGTTTGCAAGGCACATGCAAAACAAAAGTTTATGTGTGAAAGAAAGAGCCGACATACAACTTACTGTGCTGAGGCAAGCAGAGCGAAGAGACGGCAAACTCGTGCATGTATGTGATCTGTAGTTCAGGGGGTAACACAATTTCTGAAGTGAAGTTCTAATTAGAGGTTATGTGTAGTGTTGGGGAGAATTTAACTCTTTAAAAAAGGATGCAAAGACGAGGCGAGAAGAAGCGGTCTCAATAATGATGCTAGGAGGACTGACTTTATTCACACGTTCAACAGATACAGTACAAGTCCTAACTCTCGTATATCTGACTCCCTCTTTAAGGCTTTTCTCTCCTCTGGGTGTGTATGCTTGTGCGTCACGTATCCCGACAGATGTCTTCATTCTTCCCTAAAATGGAATACTCTTACACTGTGTATCAGAGCACAGATAAATGTTTAGCTAAATGTTTAATCACTCCTAACCTTATAAGGAAGATGATCAGTTCCTTGGTCGCAACAACAAGTTACACCAAGCCCTGTTGTCTCCTTCTTGCCTTAATAAGGCCTCTAGCTTCTAACTCCGGTTTCCAATGTTGATGAAATACAGAGTCAAGTTTACATCCACAGAGTTCAGTTATCCTTGTGTTCCAAACACCAAAACACCCAGAACATATCAGAACATTCTGAACCCTTACAGCAGTTCATTTCATTTTAGCGGCATATATCAAGAATAGTTGTAACGGAAGGCTAAAGCTGATATCTATTTCAGGACAGGCCAAGACCAAAATCACTAGTTTATAAACCTTTAATGATTTAAATGCTTATTTAGTGGTGACAAAATGAGAACCTGTAGCACAAGATCCAGTGCTATTATAATATTACAGTATCACAATATTTGTCATCAAAATAAAGTCAGCCATACAAAGCGCTATCTAGTGGCTGTCAGAATGTGGCTTTGTAAGTCTAAGCTCCAAATGTAAAGGTGAATAGTTGTAGCTTGATACCTGATATTTATGTTTGAGAGACAAATAGGTACGGGACGACAGGCAGGCAGGGAAATAAGTATCTAACTGGTGCAAGACTAATGAACTAAATAATAAAGAGCAGAAGGTAAAATGAGGATAGGAAGAACTTGAATCAGATTAATAAACAATACTAAAAAATGTGAACACAAACAGAACTGCATGACCCCCAAGAACCTAAAAATAGTCAAAGACCTGGGGATGGTGACAATTTTGGCTGTGAACCTGTACCAGGGAACATTAGTTCTAGTGTTTTGTACTGAGGTGATTTTGTAGGCTTTGTAGGCCCATCTGACCTGTGTTCCTGTGTATCTTCTTCAAGGTTTGCAAATGAACTGAAGGGGCATTGCCGCCAACTACCGGGCAGGAGTGTGTCTATCAGTGTTAATCCATCTGTGAGATATAAGGAAACTGAAAAAATTGTACTAAATGTATTATTTCAGCAATCAATTAATAGAAATTGGCATATTAAAGGCTCAGCCCCAGTTTAATTAGAACTTTCCTTCAAATAATTTTAATTATGCCTTTCATGTCTGCCATTACTTTAAGAATAAGCAGAAGCGGTTCACTGGTAACGCAACACAACACTGTCAACATTTTATTAAAATTGCTAAAAATAAAAACTGCTCGGCCATTTTATTTTACAAATACAGCTAGATGTACCTCTAAATGTTCCCATCGCTACACCATTAAGTGCAGTCATCCAATTCTAATTTTCTTGCAGCTCAAGTCTTACTCATTAAAGCCCCCACGCAGCTCAGTGACAAAGAGGCTTTTCTCTGTCTGCGTGTTGCTGGAGGGCTTAAAAGTCTGCATGGGCATGTGTGTTCGTTTCTGCCCCGAGATGTCTCAGTCTAATCAGGTTCCTCTTGTCACCACTCCCCTGCTTGAGTCTGGCTAATGCACTTTATTTACAACTGTTACCCCTGTCAATAAATATACTACGGAGAGAATGAAGAAATTAAAAAGCTTTTTTACAGGCATTTCTTCTGTGGCCATAATCATATCAGTTGTCAAAAAGTGTAATAAAAACTGTAAAAATAAAGTATCAAAATGTCATTATAATGACCTTGAGATGATGATGCAAAAATGCTGAACTAAGACGGACAAATTTACGTGCTCCTGCACAGCCTTTAAGGGTGTGTAACATAATATTATGTATAAAAATATCCAATGTATTCATGTAATACTTAGGGGTATCTGATTAACAGGGACAGAGCTAAAGCAATACCCTCTAATTTTGATGAAACCAGATATCAACATACATTATGCTATGATATAATATATATTATGTCTCTCTTTTTCCTTTTAAATTGTATTCAATTGTTTTTATCATCTCCTCTTTGCTTTTATTCTTTTATGTCTAAGCACCCCCAACATGTAAAGCACTTTGAGCACCAGTTGGACTGTTGTGAAGTGTTATATAAATAAACTTTGATTTGATTTTAATTTGATTTGAATATAATAAAAGATACAATCTTATTTTTTCTTACCATCAAATATTACATGAAAGTAACATTTTTTTTAAGGCCACTAGGATTTCCAAAATTATTTCTATTTGCTAAATGTCAGATTGACTGAAAGGTTTGTTCTTTTGTTTTTGTTTTATTTTTTGGAAATTTGCTTTCATTTCTTTTAAATTAGAAATTGACATACATTTAGAACAGCATTTTATATTATATGACTTGAGCCAAACATATTAGGCATCCATCCACAACCTTCTGACAATAGTTTGTTTGAATTCTGGCCCATTCTTCCAGACAGAGGTGGTGTAACTGAGTCAGGTCTGTAGCCCGCCTTTGCTAACACTTCTACTATTGTCAATATAAAATACCCATTTGTTCCTAAGCTTTAGTTTTCTGGCTGATGTCTTGAGATTCTGCTTATGTATCTTTACCTTGTGTTCTTCCCTTGGTTATTCTGGTCAGAGCTTTCCATTTTAGTTTCATCACACCAGGTGATGAAACTAACACATATGGAGGCTACACTCCTTGATGTAGCTTTCTCAGATTTAATTCCCAACTCCGGACCTTTAATGCATCTCTTCCCCTTCTCCCTCTTCCCTTCGACCTCTCGGGCAATTAATGAATAAGGGCCTCCAGTGCCGTAATTTTTTTTTTAAATGCATCTCATTATCCTGGCATTTAGGTAATACAAATATATTTGAGCACTCAAACTGACCTAAAATAGCTACAGTCTAGTCTGACTCAATTTCAGACACTAATAAAAAAAGGGCATCTTTTTTCTTTCTTTCATACAGTCTATCCAAATATCTGGTTCCAACTGCATGTGTGTCCGTCCTATCTAAGTCAAAGATCCATACTCTTTCATATAGGATGACAGTGCATTAAGTCAGTGGGCAAATGAAAGCTGGAGAGTTGCCTTAGCTGCCAGAATAGCTATCACACCAGCACAGACATACACTACGCCAGTTCAGAGATAATCAATAGTATCACTGTCAGCCTCTTTTATCTGACCTGGGGGAAGGACAGAATGTAGCTGCTGTCCATGTGTCCAACTCTAGAGTCAAAGTCAGGTTTCACCCTGGGGAAAGAGCTATTGTTTTTTTGTTCTTCTAATGAAAGTAGGTTGGAAAGTATGCAGACGCTGATGAGGTTTAACATGGTTGCTGACAACGGAACGGGCCCCTCACCTCCACTGAACAATCTTTCAGGATTTTCTGTCGCACTATCTGAGCTGCCACGGGTGCTGAGGGTGTTTGGCAAACATGTTGCCGCAGCCACGTAAGTGATGGATGTGAAAAATGCAAATGACATCATGACTACAGGTGGCTTCAGAGAGATACAGCGTGTCCAAAGAAAACTAATTAAGGGAGTTAAAGTATTGGGTAATTATCCTAGAGGAGAAGATATATTTTTTCTGTTTTATGAGACTGAAATCCAAACAAAGGGATATGATAAGTGTTAACACCATGTCGACTCTTCCAGCATGCTTGCCCCCTAGATTGTTTTCCATATTTTGGCCATGTTACAACAAAGAAAACTTTAACGGGTTTTCTTGAGATGTTGTGTTTTAGACCAACTCAAAGAAGTGGACAGTTGTGAAGTGGAAGAGAGTGAATGCATGGTTTTCAAACATTTATTTTCCAAAAATATCTCCAAAACTTTGCTCTGTATTTGCATGCAGTCCTTGTTAATCCAATGCCCCTAAAGAAAACCCTGTTTGCCCTGGGGGCGCCTAGCACTGTGCCATGATCCTTGTGCCAGCCCGCCGTACAAATGCATTTGGTGTTTTAAATAATGCAACGTTATCATGAACCATCCTCAGAATGTTATTGTCTGCATCAGATTCTGCTGATCAACATATTTCCACGGACCAGACAGCAGTGACAGATAATATTGTTGTAATATTGGCCTCTCTACTGTCTGCATTCATCTACACTGGCCTGCTCCAGGCTCCTTAAGGATTGTTCTCTGCACCTGCAAGACTGCCTCTCAGCCACTGCAATCCAGCTCATCACACACCCCTGTTTTCTGCCTTTCTTAAGCCTGCTGCAGACAGCCAGACAGCAGCAGCTTATTGAAAGCATTTGGTTGGTATATGACCACCCTTCTTTATGCCTGTTTTTCCACAATTGTACCACGACCAAATCTCTGGGTTTCCCTGCCTTGCTTAGCCCTTGTTGAACACCTGAAATAGCTTCTGGCTTCTGGACCATGAGCTTTGCTAAGCCCCTGGATTTATCTGCTTGCTTCTGACCTCCTGTGTGTGACCCAAGCCTGTCTCCTGCACTCAGACCAAGCATCAGCCAGCTGGTCATCATCACTGCAGGGAGTAGTTCAGCTCTCTCCACCAAAAAGATCTCCAGCTTGCTCCTGCATAGGTTTCCCACTTGCACCAGCTTTATTTTTTTAAATGAACCTTTGGAAAGGTAACACCTGTCTGGCAGAGTTTTGAACCATCTGCCCAGGTCCTATAACAAATAAGATGTCTTCATTCTTGGTGTATACTACACATTAGCAGACTTATGGTCAACTGGAGTGTCAAGAAGGCTCTTGGGATTTGGATCTGACAATGGAGTTGAAGATCTTTAGAAGCTTCAGAGAACCAGATTTCAACAAGGTGGTACTTGAGGGGAGAACACGGAGGGTTAGTCTATGATAACTTAGAACCATGGAAGAACATGGAACTAGGATCTGGTCAGGTACTGCTCAAAAAGAGCTAATGTTCTAACGCCTTCCATTCATCTAAAGTCGCCTCAAATGCTCCTCAGGGATTGCCGTGGATGGGAAACTCCTGTGGGTGTCCTCCACCTTTCGCACCCTGCTGGAGAAAGGTAAGAACGACACACCCCAGTTCCACAACATAGAACCACATACCTGACACACGTAACCACAGTGGACATTCGCCTGCGTCGTTGACTTTGCAGCAATTGCTTATACCAAGCATGCAAGTAGCGAGAGGAAAACTCCCCTTTAACAGTAAGAAACCTCCAGCAGAACCAGGCTCTGTGTGAACGGTCTTCTGCCACAACCAACTGGGGGTTTGAGAAGACAGAGCAGAGAGATGAAAGAGCACAAAAGCACACATTGATCCAGGAATCTTTCCTATGTTAGAAAGGGTAATGGCAGATGATCTTCCCCCAAGGATGGTGTTGCAGCTAAACAGAACGCCAGGCCAGACTTTCCTACTATGAAGAAAAAAAAACAACAAAGAGAAGATAAAGTTGATGCAAAATTGGAGAATATCTGGAGAACTCAGCAGAGTGAAAGAAATAGATCTTAATTTCCTCACACAGCCCAAACCTATAGCAGCATAACTACAGAAATAGCTCAGGATAATCCAAGCTGCTCTAACTGCAGGCTTTGTCAAAAAGGAAAGTTATAAACCTGCTCTTAAAGGAGGCAGGGTGTCTACAACACTTCCTCTATCCTTCCTGACTTGTTTGTTGGCGTGTACCACAGAGTTACACATTAGATTACATAATATGAGTCAAAAGCTAGTTCAAAGTTCAGTTGTAAAACAGAAGAAAATTAACTTATAAGAGAGTGAAAAATATCGTGCCATTATTAATAGATAATACAGCATATTTAAGTCAAAATGCAATGTTCAAGTTAAAAGAAGAAAGACAGCAGCCAATTTACAGAATGATGTATGCAAACTGTGCAATATGCATGACTGTACAAACCAGCTCTCCATGAAAAGCTAAAAAGTATTCAAATGGACATTAACATCTTAGAGACGGTGTAAGTGATTCCTGATCAGATCAATAACCTGTGGAACCATTAGCATGTCTGTAAAGAAGTACCGAGTCTGTTGAGAGCAGAAGAAATGATAAAGTCTACCAGCAGCCAGGAGGACTGCGGAAACACTCCTTAGAGCATCTGGGGTGCAGCAGGCTGTCACTAAAAGAGCTCTCCAGCTGTGCAACAGCTCCATGCATGGGGTGGGAGACATTGTCCATCAGTGATGGTATTTTTCTCAGTCCTTCTGTCTCCCACCACCTGCACTGGGTCCAGGGGGGCATCCCAGGACAGAGCTGGTCCTCCTAGTGGGTTTTTCCAGCTGCTTCCTCTCAGCTACAGATAAGCTGCTGCTCCAACAGACCAACCCATAGAGGATGGCTGATGGTACCACAGAGTCAAAGAAGGTCCTCAGAGGCGCCCCCTGCAGTCCAAAAGACCTCAGTCTCCTCAGCAGGTAGAGTCTGCCCTAACTCCTCCTGTAAAGTATTATGTCAGTATTATGACGCCAGTATATTTATAAGAGTCCACTATCTCAACATCAGTTCCCTGCATGTTCACTGGTTTCTGTGAAGTGAGCTAAAGCCATTTACTAGTATGTAAACATAACACCAGTTTTATTTTGTTTATTTATTTTTTACATTTGTTCTGCTTAAATGTAAAAAAAGACTGAGCATGAACACAGTAGCAGGAAGCAGATGTTCTTGTGATGGTACGTTTCCTTGATGAAACCATGCACAAAGGAACAACAGAGAAAAAAAATAGCACCCTCCATATGTCATAGTTAGATATAAAGATTCCACAGAAGGCTATAATCACTAGTGCCAAAAAATAATCACTATTAAATTAGTATGTTAGGTTTTTAAAGGGAGGTTATTTATCTGGCGGAAGAGCTTCTAAGTCGAGGATGCTTCCATGAAAAATATTGTTTTGACATCCATCTTGTCTTTAAACTTCCCAGAATATTTAGGTGGAGGTGAGAAGAGATGCAAGCGACCTCTGATACCCGGGTGTCTGCGAGGTATTTGTGATATGGAATTGACTTCTTCTTTTATTCAAAGACGCTGATATTTCTAAATCATTTCAGTCTGCAATGAAAACTTAACATGTTTTTTATTTCTTCCAATAATTAATAAAAATAGTTTCAAGCTCAACATTGCAGAACGAATAGTTTGCCAACACACCAAGTCAATTGCTTTATTTTATCAGCTCATGACCTGAGGCATTATATTCCCCAGGAGACATAAACCTAGCTTCCAACTCCAGAGTCTTTTCTGCTCACAAACGTATCTCAAGGCAACCAATGTGGTTGCATTATCAACTTTTAAGGATACAATTATCCACAAACCAAATGGCATAAATGAATAAATCTGCATGTTAGATTTAAGGCTGCTTCAGCCTCATTTGCATTTCAGTATCAAACACATTTGCATTTGAACTGAATGCGTTTCTTCCATTGATCGGCACTAAAAAGATGAATGAAACCTACTTAGCTACCCCTTGTGCATTTTTTACAACGCAAGGATAGAGCAGATCGGGTTAATCAATTTTCTATTTGATTTTCTTTCCAATGAGGCATTTTTCACATTTCCATACACATCGTTTTCCTTAGTTAGCGTTTTATTCTTGGTTGGAAACTTTAGCTCAAGTGACATTTTTGCTCGTATTTAGTGCATTTTACCATTTACAGAGTAAGTCTGCAGTTCGGCAACAAAAACTCAAAAACAATAGGTGAATTTATGTCCTCTTATAAATCTATTTAAAAGATACTCCTCGTGTTTCTCTTGGCTTTAACAGCTAACTTGAATGGTAAAGATCCTAAAATGGAAAGATAAGCGAGTTGTGACGGTAAAAAGTATTTTCAGAATGTGTTTGGAGAACAGATTTCAGTGGTTTAGAGGCCTTGTGTTCAGTGACAGACTGCTGCGTCTTACTGTAGGTGTACAACGTCTAACATTTTGTATTTGTGCATGTGAAAGTTCTAATAAGGACATACATACACCCATCAAAACATGTTTTTCAATTTTTATTGTGAATAAATATATAAAAAATAATTTCTGTCAAAATGATTATCTCTCCCCACACAAATTCAAACTCACCCAGAGGCTAACACTATCTTAGTTTTTTGTGATGATGCATGTTAGTTTTTGTGATGATGGCATCATAAGGCAAAATAAGGCATCATTGCAGAGTTGCTGTGCAAGTTGACCATTGAGGTTTTATTTTGTGCGACATAACAGCAGTTTGCAAATATTTCATCATTTAATTTAGCACAGGAAAACAAAAACAAAAATGAATTACTATATGATATACTTGATAAAAAAAACATGTACAATAACAATTTATTTTGAGATATGTGTCACTTGTTAACTTTTCATGCTAGGTATATAATCTAGAAAAACTGTTCTAAACAGGAAAACTGAAACAAAAAGTACTAAAGTATGGAGCAGACAGTAGGGAGAAGAAGGGAAGGAGAGTGTCAGAGAGAACATAGAAGGAGAATCATGGGCAAACGTTTGCTAAAGGGATTCTCTGCACACTGCGGTTGAATCCAAAGTGGACAAATGTGAGTTGAAGCTCGGGCCTATGTACCATTAGAGCTGGATTAGGGATTGGGTTGGTGGTTCTGTAGTTCTTTGTACTGTGACTGAGCACAAGACAAACTACTACTTGTGTTGCTTCTTGGCCTCTGGCCTGTCCGTGTCTCTAGAAATAACTTGATATTCAGCTGGGGCTCCAGGACTGCTGCTGGTGAAAAACTGGAGCTGCAGCAAAGTCTGATCTCTTGTTACAAGTATCATAATAAGCCTGATAAAATATTGAAGTTGTTTTTCTTCTGAAACAGGAAGAGTGCAAATTGTCCTCTTAAAACACAAACATTAACTAAGTACCATGATTAGAGCTGAACTGAGACACAAATAAACTGTCTAACTAAGAGGAACAATCTAACAGAAATAATTTCAGATGTACAAATGAATTGACAGCAGAGGTACAAAGATTTGTGCTACTTTACTTTTTATTATTTTTCAGGTCCTTTGTCTTCCTTCAACGGCTCAAAAACACATAAGTGAACTTAATTGGCAACTCTAATTAGCAAACTGCATGACTCCAAGACCCTGAACAAGGTTAAGTGTGGGCAGAAAATAGAAAAGTTGATATTTAGATGATGAATTCTACTAAATATAGATGTGACATGGAGCCACCTGGGGGGTTTTATTCATACAATGATTTTTGGAAACATTCAACTTAATTATAATGGTGACGTTAAAAAGTAGATGAACATATTTGGCATCAGTGTGCATAGTATACGACATCAGTCTAACAGAGATAAACAGTGTGTGAAAAGCTGGTCGCTAGGCAATCACATCAAAGTGCAAAGTCCAAGTACAGCAGAAATAACCTGTTTGTCACATCATACATAAATGCATTACCACCAGGTGTGTTATAAGTGTTATAAGTATTAGAATTTCCTTATGTGATTTGGTTTCCTTATTTGGATGTTTTAAAGCACTTTATTAAATGATCCATATCTCACCTGATTCATTGATTCATTTATTAATTTATATAGAGTCAAGTTGTGAAGTGTACATTTTAGTTACAGTGTACAGTATATTTTAGGGTTCATTTTAAGATTCTTTAAACGGTCTTGTCCCGCCTTACCTCCCTGAGCTTTTATAATCCCATCACCCTTCCCGTTCACTCAGGCCAGCTTCTCCTGGATGTGCCGAGAACACGATGGAAGCTCAGAGGGGACAATACTACTTTTTGGCAGTTCAAAGGCTTTTGAGTTCACTGTCAGTGCACATCAGATAGCTTTCTTTATTGGGTATTTTTAAATCTTCTCTTAAAAACATTTTTTCACTGGCTTTTGAACCAGCAAGAAATAGCTTAATTTAGTTGAGTTGCTTTTAAACATATTTTATGCATCTCCTTGAATTTATATTTTAATGCGTGTATAGTTTATGTCCATTCAGCACTTTGGTGTCAGCTGGGGTATCATATAAATAAATTTGTCAAGGCATGGCAAAAAAAAACATTTTGCTCTGAATTATGTGGGCTGTGATTGCTGCTGATCCAGTTTTAAAAATGTTATTTAGCTTCAATCACACTAACAGGAAAAGAAAAGACATCTGTGTTTGTCCTCGTTAAATCAAGCCTGACATCACTCTGGACAGATTGGACGAAGTTATGATTCTGACTCTGTAAGAACTGTTTGGGAATGACTACTTTCTATGCCAAGGACTGCGAAATAGTCCATAAAGCAACGCCTCAATTGGAAGAGAACACCTTTGCAATGAATTAGAGCTGAGATAGAAAGCAAGGCTGTCTCCTCCTACATCAGTGTCTGACCACATAAAAGCTCTTCTGGAAGAATAGTTTAAGGTTAAACCAAATATACTCTCCTAAACCTTATGGAAAGGCTTCCTAGAGGAGGTGAAGCTGTAGCTGCAAATCATTGGCTGACATCACATTAAATGATATGGATTAGGATCCGGATGACTCTCAAATTCATCCTGGTGTGACGTGTTTTTGCTATATATGTGCCAGGTATTAGGATTAAGCAATACTAGATAGCCATAACATCTTTCCAACAGATTGCTTTTATACACAGCTCAATAAAAGATACAAAGCAGCTCTATAAATTCTTTTACCTTGAATAGGTTATTTCTCTTGTACAAGGACCTCGTGTGTGTGTCAGTACAGAAATGGATTTGCTTTAAGTAGGTATGGTACAGTGACCGCTTTTACAGCTGCTGCTTTTGTTTTTCAGTTGCTGGATTTGTGCATATATCTATCTATCTATCTATCTATCTATCTATCTATCTATCTATCTATATATATATATATATATATATATATATATATATATATATATATATATATATATATAGACGTGTGTGTGTGTGTGTGTGTGTTAGAACTTAATTATAAAATTTTCTTTTGAAAGTAAAAAGAAAAAAAAGAAAGTCATTGGCGCATAATGTAGCTGTTTTGTGCAGGGGTTTTCTAACAAAAATCTTTGTTGCTGTTTTCAATAGTGGAAAATTTATTCCTAATGACCCTTTATTCTGATTATTTATCTCTATGCAAACGTAGTTAGTGACGCAGTTTGACAGAAAAGTTTAGATTGTTGCACTCGAGCTCAATTTAGCTTCCTTCCTTTTGCTGTTTTGGTTCACTCTATTCGCCCATGTGCAGTTCGCATCATTCGAAACGCATCATTCGCATCATGGACAGTTGATTTACTCCTTTACTGTGTAATCCTGTGTAATCCCTTTACACAGGGATAACATGTAAATCACTCACTGCTTTAATTGGGGCTATTTTGTTTTAAATCAAAATCTTTGTTGCTGTCTTTCATTTAGGAAATACATATTTTTCTGTAGTTACAATGTTGAGCTACTTGCAGAATAAAGGAACATGAGATGTCAATTAAATAATTCTTATTTATTCAAACCATTAAAAGTAGACTTTAATCAAAAGGAAAAGGGTGGACCAATACTCTCTTATTCTGACTTAATTCCTACCTCCAGTTATCAAACTTACATTATCTTTACATATCTCACAGGATCTTTACCAGTCTCTCAGCATAGAGGGAATGTGGTTTCAGAGCTCTAATATTTTGCACAATAAGCTGCTGGGTGTTTAGAATTTGCATAGATCAGTCTGTACAGTGAAACCAGATTACAGAGAGAGAGAAAGAGTCGGTAAAGTTGCTTATTTATGTAAAAGTCAGCACTCTGTGTCACTGCTTGGCGAGATTCCAGTGCATGTATTATTTCCTTTGGAGTGTTTCTTTAATAAGAAAATAAAGTATGCAGCAGGACAATGAATGTTCCCAATAAAGGGCTGGTCTTTGAAAAATGTTATTTCAATCCATGGCCGTGTAAAATTTTATGCCTCACTGATTGTTTTTAAGAACAAATAAAACTAGTTTAGAAAGTTTCCTCATGGGTTATCCATCTGTACCAACAAATGTAATCAGTAGAAGCAGCTTCTAAGCAGTAACAGACATCTCAATGATGATGCAGAAATTATAGGAAACTCTCATTAGGAGCGAACAAAGCTGGAACACATATCGATCTGTTCTCTATCTCTCTCGCGCGCTCTCGCTCTCTCATGACAAAAAAAATATGAAATTCAAAATCTTTAGAAATTATGGCAACTGTTATGATGAATAGGCCTTTTCGGTGTCATGTCATAAAATCAGAATAAATGTTGGATTTCAGGGTTTTTACCATCTTTTAATGTATGTGTTATCCCCTAGCATGCTAGGACTTTTTAATGCTCTAAATGAAACTAGAAATTGGAGTTGGGACTTCAATGTTTAGAAATGACTCGTAATTAAAAGATTGTTCCAGGAAATGATGATGGAGCACCAGTGGTTTAAGAATCCCTGTTGCTTCAAAGATATGTTCTGTCTAGCAGCACACTAACCATGAAAACATGTGTAGTACAGAAATAACTTATCCCATGGTTCTACACCAACTCTACTGTCCACCCTCCTCCTCGCGATGACTTGTGACAGTCTACTAAGTGGCCATAAGTACTCCTTTATGGTATCATTTAGTGGGCCCACACCAGTCCTCGGTGATCCCACCGTCTCCATGGTGACATAAAAGGGACAGGCCTGTAAATCAAGCTGCTTCACATTAGCGATGGCTAATTAGCCCATAGCGCTGATGACTGGAGGCTGTCTGCTGCTCATCGCTGCCTTATGTCTCATCAACGGGACCTAAGGAGGAGCTCCAGTTTTGTGTTTTCATGGATCATTTTACATCTCCCCAGGGTGCAGTGGCAATGACACAATTTAGGAACCCTTTTTTGCACTAAGCAGAAGAAATGCACAGATGTGAATAAGAAGCACAAATGGGACCAGTTAACCTCATGCTGCTCGCCTCATAAAAACATGTTTGGGTCTGGAATCAGCATGGTGTGGGAGGGTTCTGGCTATATATTTCTTTTAATGAAGTCTGGCTATGTCGGCCCGCTCTCTGTAACAACCTCTTTGGCTGCTCGCCCCGCTGGCAGCGAAGGTATCCTGCAAAGGACTCTCAATGTAGATGATTAATTTGAGGGCACTTTCTTGTCAAAAGGGCCCTTACACTTGATAGCAGCAATGTGTTCTGTCAGGCCTTTGAAATTCAAATGATGTCTTCCACTCTGCGTTCCACTGACAGCTTTGAACATCCCCATAAAAAGGAGAGCAGCCGAGATGGGACCGACAGAAGCTGAAGGAGAAAAGAGAGGTAAAATCGCTTCCTTCCTAATAGATGACAGGACCGAACCCAGAAGACAAAAATAAACTATTAAAAAGCAGATGTCAAAGAATTTGAAATGTGTAGAAACGTGGCTATTTTTATAACAGCACCGCTGCTGCTTCTACCTGCTGACTTCACCAGGTGTAAAGATAAAAGTCTGTAGAGATAGAGTCAAAATCAACTGAACCATTTTCATTTTTGTTTACCCCAGTAGCCCTCAGAATGTTAGTTGCTCTGCAGTGGTTGTATTGTGATCTAAACGCAAATGTCAGCATGTGAAGACACATACAACGAGAATATGAACTCAGTGGCTTTTAGCATATTTAACAGTTGTTCACTGCCTCAATTTGTGTATCTATGCACAATAACAATTTCAATTGACACATGATCAAATTGATCAAAATGGATGATTTATGGGTACGTTGTCAGCTTGGCCTTCTCCTTGTATTTGCTTCTTGTAGACATTAAAGCAGCACTAAGTAATATTTTTACCTTAATATATCCTCTTCTAAATCCCAGCGATGTTAATCTAAGTGTTTATGAGACTAAAGGGATCTGTCATCTCTTCCTACTGTCTCTGGCCGAAAATCCACCCTTGCTACTTTCTATGCACCAATCCGGTGGCAGTCTCGTGGCTCTGTTCTCGTGATAAGATGAACAATGTTATGGAAGTCCCTTATTTGGGCTACAAAATAAGCAACTGTAAACAAGAGTGTATATGTGGATGTTCGCGTTGTTGCGTTAAGGTACGTTCACACTGAATACGAACAAGACACATTTTTTTGCATAGACTGCCTGCTGTTGATCATTTGAATAGAATAGAAATATCCTTTATTCTTCTACAGTGGGGATTTCCAGGTGTACCAGCAGCAAAATGGAATGCAGATAGAACTATGCAGATGCACACATAAGTAAAGAAAAATACCTTAGAGTTATTGGTTGTTAAAAAGCAAAATCAATGCAATGGTCAATTAAGCAAGGATACCTCAATAAATATGCAAAATGTCTGAAAAACATCAACAGGCTATTTAAAAGAATGAAAAAGGCTCAGATTGGCTCTACAGCAAAATATGTGTGGGAGACAAGAAAGATGAAGAAATAAATTAGCTAAAGACTGCAGTAAACATTTTTGTTTGTTAAATAAGTGTCTTTGTGAGGCTGCTACTTTTTTTATTACATCAAAAAAAAAAAACAGAAAACGTAGTTTCTCAGAATAATATTGAAGATTTTTATCCATTTATTTATTCAATATGACTTGACAAGTGAGCTATTATTGTTGTTGTTTTTAGGGGGGTTATTGCTAAGTAGCAAATCACCCTGTCACGATATTTTTCTAACCTCTTTTTCGGCCGGCTTACTGTATATTATTAATGTTGTGTTCAGTATCTAGTGTTAAAATGTTATCAATTCATCTTCTCGATAAGCGTTATCTTTGCATTTTAGAAAGTATTTGTCATTTCAAAATCAGCTTCAATGTTAAACTGCCCTCCTAGGAAACATGACAGCATTCGTTGTTAAAACTTTCTCACAGAAAAGTTGAGCGCTTTTAGATTAAATGTTGTTTACACTTATGTCCTCTATTTAAAAGCTCATCTACCTTCATTTAGAGATCTCAGGCTGCCTGTACTTTTTTTTCAACGTGGTCTAAAAGTGTGAAGGTAATCCTAAGGTTTGATTTGATACCAGTAAGGATATTGTCCTTTTTTTAATAAAGTTAACAATGTGAGTAATATTAAGTTATTTATAATTTATTCTTTAGCATCTTCTGTTTTTGTTTCCTTTCCAACTCGGCCCATTGTTCTAGAGTTGTACCACTGTGACCGCCCAAGTTAACCAAACTGGCTGATTCAATGAACGTAACCAGTGGCTCTCTTGACATTTTAGTTGCATATTCCTTAAAAGTTGTATTTCAGTCTTTTGAATGTAGTTGGCTCATGATTATTAACACTTTACTGCTTTCTGGTATGATATCCTGATGCTTTACAAATGCTGTTCTCCACCCTCTTTTTAAAAGAAAACAAAAAAACTTACCCCTTCTCTTTTTAAAAGCTACAGACTGATCTTCAAATCACTATTTATGTCAAATATTTTAGAAAAGGTTGTTGCAAAGCAGCCTACAGCTGCTCTGGGCAAAATGTAAGACAAGTGAAACAGGGTAACTAAAAATACAATTCCTCTTTGCCTTGAATATTCCACTGCCCTAATGCCTAACACCCCTAACTCTAACTGGCCACTGGTCCACAACAACTGCTCACTGTAACATTTCATTGGACCACCTTTAACTTTGAATATGGCAAACATTCGTTGAGCTTTATTTGGAGGTCTTGTGGAGGTGAGCAAATTCTTCACCAGCACATCCTAAACACTCTCTATAGAGATAAGGCCTGGATTCTGGGGACACTAAACCATGTGTAAAAATGGTTGTTGAATCACTCTTCCCAAATTTTAGCCTTATGAATCCAGGAACTGTTGTCTTGGAAATTTCCCTTGTCAACAGGGAAGAAGACATTCACTGATGGAATAACCTGACAATCAGTATATTCAACTAATCCTCATTCTTTGGGCTCATAACATGGAGGAAACTATATATGACCAAGTAAGGCAACCACCGATTATAGAACTACAACAGGCCCCCTGGCTGTGCATCTTACCAGACTTTTTGAATCATTGCTGGACGACTCAGGGGGATTAAATCCGTGGGCTCGTGGATCTCTTTCAAAAGCTGCTCAAATCTCACCTCTTCAATCTTGCTTCAATCTGATGCCTTATGTTTGCCTTTGACACCTCTTTTTGCTTTCATCGTAAAGCAGTGGGTGATCTTTATCATGAAAGATGACAGAAATGATTTATGGACTTAACTTTTGCAGAGCTTCTCTAGTCATACCAATGATTCAAAAGGAATCCAACCAATAACTACACAAAGAAAATAACTGACTCTCTACAAAAACTGGAAAAAGATAAAGTGATCTATCGCTTTCTCTAATATCAGCTGTATCCAGGAGAGGCCATTCCATGGTCCGCTGCTTGGAAACACTCCACACCACATACAAAACAGGCTTAATTTCCAAAGTCCAGCACCTGAGACTGGGACCAAGGGAAACCATTGTTCCCTTTGACGTCACCTCTTATTTCAGCTGCATTCTGACATCAGTGGCAGTAGACTCAGCTGGAACATTATTAATCACTAAAAGATAGAACCAATTTAACACCAAAACAGATTTGTGACTTGTTGGACCTCTGTCTCTCAACCACATATTTCAAGTACAGAGACAACGTTTACCGACATAAACACGGGTGTGCCATGGGCTCCCCAGTGTCACCCATTGTGGCCAATTTGTACATGGAGGAGGTGGAGAGCAGGGCACTCTGTGCTTACAAGGGAAGACCACCAACTCACTGGTTTAGATACGTGGACGATACTTCCAATCCAAACCAAAGAAGTTGAGGCATTTACCAACCACATCAACTCAGTGGACGGCCACATAGGGTTTACCAGAGAGGATGCCAAGAACAACATGTTGCCTTTTCTGGACCTTGAGGTACACATTGAGGAAGATGGGAGTCTCAAAACTGAGGTTTACCGGAAGCCCCCTCACACAGACCAATATTTGCAGTTTGATTCACATCACCCCCCGGCAGCACAAATTCTCTGTTATCAGAACTCTGAGATATGGGGCTGGCAATATTTCCTCTACCACAGAAGAGAAACAAGAACACAAGCACATCAGGAGATCACTGCAAGCTTTTGGTTACCCAAAATGGGCCTTTATCCAATCAGCCAACAAGGCTAGCTGAAAAAACAACAACCCAGCATCGAACACAGAGGAGAGAACAGAGAGACGCAAGAACATTGTGCTTCCATATGTGTCGAGAGTTTCTGAGCAACTCAGGAGAATTTTCTCCAAACACAACATACCAGTAAATTTCAAACCCAATAACTTTCTCAATAACTGGCTAATTCCAAAGACAGAACACCCAAACCACAGCTGAGTGGCATTATGTACACAGTCCAATGCAGCGAGGACTGCTCAGACGCCTACATCGGAGAAACTAAACAACAGCTACATAATCACATGGCACAGCACAGCAGGGCCAGCAGCTCGGGGCAAGACCCAACAGTCCACTTGCACCTCAAGAACAAAGGGCACTATTTTAACGACAATGACGTCCAGATGTTGGACAGAGAGAACAGATGGTTTGAACGAGGAGTGAAAGAAGCCATCTTGGTCACAAGAGAAAAGCCATCACTAAACAGAAGGGGAGGATTGTGTTTCCAACTCTCCAGTGTTTACAGCTCGGTCCTCCAGCTCATTACAAAGAGATTGCATCAGCAGTCTCGTCATGATTCAGGTGACCAAGTACTCCACTCACGCCAAGCAATAGCTTCTAACGACCCAGGACAGTGATGGTGGGTCATTGATTTGCATCTGACTGAGTAATAGTTTTACCTATTTCTTAAAAAATCTTGGCTCAAGTGGTTTAGTGGTTTACCACAGCTTCCGTAGCTTCTCAGTAATAATCAGGGTAGCAGCCAAACGCTTGTGATGGGTGTGCTTTTATTTAGAATTGAGGAAATCTTCATTCCCACCAGTTTAATGTTTTCAGATCATAAGCAGTGTTGATTAGTGATTGGCTCCAGCTGGTGGGACAGTCCTCCAAGTCCAAAACCTGTGATTCCACTTCTGTAATTACACACACACTTTCACACCTACGCTTTCAAAATGTTCTATCTCCATGTTGCATTCCTCTGTTCAAAGATCATGACCTACATTGAGACATGTTTAGTGCTTATAATGGACAACAAAGATGCAAAATGTCCAGAAAACCCCTGACCGAGTAAGGACAAGAAATATGTGAAGCCACTTAATGAAGTTATTTTTAATCTTCCTTGTTTTCATTGAAAAGTTGTCATTTTTCAACCCATATTAAGTTTGTTCCATCTGTAGCCTTTGCACTCAGCATATTATTGACAGAAGCAAACACAAGGCAGTCAGCATACTGCAACGTGAAGATAAATATCCACAGTAAATGGAATTGCTGTACAGATAATAGCAGCACTCACAGGGAGTGTGGAGAGTCAGAGTTAGTCCCACTTGTATCTGCTTTTAAAGTCATCTAATTTAGACAGATAATAATAGATGGGGAGGCAGAGGGAAGTTATCATGTTCTTCCTGCTTGGTCCTCTTTGTTTTGATGTTCAATCACAATCAAAGAAAAAAAATTTATCCTTAGCTGGCTAGGTTAGCACTAGCAGCCTGCTAAAATCTCCTTGTAAAACAGCAAAACTAGCTTTGATTTAAACTTACCAGTGAGAAAATGTCATGGAAACACACATGTATCAGGATGCAGTGTTGAAATTGAGTTTTGATCGTCTCATGGCAGCTATCCAGGCCATTCCGCATGTCTTGTTAAATCCGAGCTCCTTGGCTTTGCTTCCACCTTGAAAAACTGAAAAACACAGCCCGTTTGTACCATGTTTTTAACTTTTTAAAAATTAAAGCGGGGGGGGGGGGGGGGGGGCAGATTTGAGGTTGATTGCTCTTGGCCAGGGGAAGATGCTGCCCTGTCTCACCTATTACTGATGGTCAGTCAGGAAGCTGGTTTTCAATTGAGCTGGGTGAGCTTCTGTTTTTTTTCTGAAAGGTAGTTTCTCCGCTTTAGTAAATAAGCAAATTAAACATATTTAATACTTTTGTTTCATACTTTGCCATTATCTGTGCATTTTAGTTGTCCTCTAAGTAGACTGCATTTGAATGCTGTGCAGTGTTACATAAAGTGATGAACAACGTTACATTTTATATTACCTCATATACACACACACACACACACACACACACACACACACACACACACACACACACACACACACACACACACACACACACACACACACACACTAAGAAATAGTTTTCACATGAAAAATCTTGGGGCATGTTACATTTGGATCACAGCATGCTGGTTCAACAAACTATCTTGCAGTGCAGCTGCTAGAGGAAGTCTTATTAACACCTCACAATAACTCAACAGTTCAAACTAATGTAAGCAGAAGTCTCAAACAGCAGCGTTCAGTAAGGAATTTGGAAAGTGTGAGAATAACTGTGAAAACCCTAACGTGAGAGAATATGTCAGTTACATCGTTCTCCCTTGTTAATTTAATCGACTGTGCAACACACTAACAGAGACGTACAGTGTTGAGCAAAGGTTTTTATTTTTTAACATTATATATCCGATTAACATCTTGTTAGCTCTCAGATTATCACGCCATGCCAGACATATTTTCACATTTATGAATAGGGAATAATAATTAGAATGTTCTCTGTTTTTGTTAAAAGAATGGCTAAAAATGCAGTTTATTTGAAATACACACCAAAAACTATAGCTTTGTGTTTACAACCGTTGTCCCACCATTATCCCTTTGTGTTTATAACCATTATCCCAAAGCGAGTTCGGTGACAACTTTTGTAAATTAGTAATTGTAGCTAAGATGATCTGAAGGAATTGAAATAAATGTGCTAAACAAAATACCATAAAGGCAACATTTATTGCTAATCCTGGTTTTAAAGAAACAGCTGTTATTACAGCAGCATTAAGCTCAGATAGCCAATTTTAAAAAATCCAACCTTCAATTTGTTTGTGTACTGAAGAGAAAATTCCCAAAGTTACATAAGTTCTTAACAAGAAGACACAAGTAAAGACACAAGTAAAGCATTTTTCTAAACTATCCTTTATGAAGTTGATGAGGGGGTTCTTATTCATGATGTTTTGTTAGAGTCAATGGCCACTGGCTGGGTGAGGACATTAGAAAGTGAGGTAAAAATTTATCCTCAAAGTCCCATTGTTAGAGAATTGCAGCAAAGAGTGGCCTCTTGGAGTCACCTAGACTCCATATAAACCATTAGACTCTGCCACAGTCCCTGGGGAGTTTGCTAAACTCCCCAGGGACTTTAACTGTAACTGTGTGCTTTGGTCATTTAAGACTAAGACCGAACTATACGGCAGTAAAACACTACAAGTCAGTTTGGTGTGAAACAAATAATAAACTAATTATGATGAAAAGTACTTGATGTCCACTGTTAAAAATGGGAGGGGACATGTGATCCTGTGGGCCTGTTGCTCTAGTATAGGCTCTGGGTCCCTTGTTAGAGTGCATAACATCATCCCAGGACAGTTTAAGAAGAAATTAAAACTGGGCTTTTAGGGGTTTTCCACAGAATAATGATCAAATAAATATGTGGTCATATTCAACGTGGAAAAGGTTCAACAGACACAAAATCAACTTTGTTCCACAGCCAATCCAGTCATCAGACCTGACTCTTATAGAAACGGTGTGAGGTGGCCTGAAGAGATGAGAGCACAAGAGAGGAAAGAAGAGCTCTCTGTTTGTATGCTTCGGTCCTCTAAAATGTTATAAGTGCTGTCCTATTTGGAAAAAAGGTTTGAACAAATTACCAGCAGGAGTGGCGATAATTACTGTATGCCACGAGCAAGTTTCTTAAAAACAATTTATGCTTAATGTTGCACTGTTATGTTGTACCTTCTCAGGCGTTGCCAGCCTACCAACATTTTGTAAGATCACATCAAGGGCTCCTCCAGGTCAAAAGTGAACCCAGTACAACATCTTAGGACTTCTGTCCATGATTCAACAACAAGAACTAGACCGGTAAACAGAATAAGCCTGTGGATATTTCACTTCCCTATTTATGACTGTTTTTCAAGTTTTTAAAAATAAATTCAAGGCACTCAAATGCATGATATTGAGCATACATTTTGAAGCTTTTATTGCCAATTGCTTCATGTTTTGCGGACCTCATAATTCCCTCCCAGCAGCCAATTACCTCTTGTTCTGTGGGCAGGTGTAACACACATGGATGGCCTATCATCTCTATCCTCAGCACGCAAACTCAAGTTTCCTGACCTTGGGGGGGGATAAATATAGGAGAAGAGTGCTAAACAACAGCCTGGATCCATTTCCTTGTTTGTTTCCTGAGGGCGAGTATGATGAATGGCTCTTCCCTCGTGTGCTGTGCTCACATCATTCCTGTGTGGGGTTGCATATCCAGGGATTAAAATGTACTCAGCTAATGAAATTCAAACTGTGACTTTGAACAATGTCTAATGAGAAGAACATCTCGTCTCAGAAATCGCTTCAGGCACAAGAAAGGGGTGTCAAATCTAAAAAAAAAAAAAAAAAAAGAGAGAGGAAAAAAGAGTTTTGTCGTTACTCACTGCACATCAGTTTTAGAGCAAAGTGCAGATTTATTACCCAAGAAGACAGAATGTTAAGCCTGCTGAGCTGCTACTCATGCATCTTAGAGAGAACTGCTGATAATGTGTAGCTGAGTTTTAAATGCTAGATTTGATGTTTGATTTTACAACAGTGGAGCATTTTGTGTCAGTTCTCATACTTTTCCCCACCTTAATGACAAAAAACTGTTTTGAAATAGTGTAGAAAACATTTAAACAATTCCTGCTATACTTTTTTTGTATGTTTATGTTATCTTTACAATTTCTTCTTGACTTAAATCATCATTCACTGTGGCCTTGAAGAGGTTTCAAACATATAATTTTATCACCAAGCTTGGGATCAGCTGTTTAGTAAATGTAACCATCAGATTTCACAATTCAGTTCTCAACTTGAGAAACCTAAAATAGCCTTTTATTCAGCAATCACAATGCTGGAAGGAAAGAAATCAGCAATGACTGTATTATTGAAGCAACTGTTGCAGTTCAGTGTAGGGAGGATTAAAATGTCATTATTCTGGGAGTTATCTATTTTTCTGTTCTTTTATTAGTGGGTGATGTCATCTTCTTTAGGGCAGGACTGCTCAGCTGCTGACTCACCGGTATTAAATAATCTGATCGCACTCAATGTTAGCATTTTCATTTGGCCTTTCAATATACAGGTAAATCTCACTGAGATCTAATCGAAGACACAAGAGAAAAACTTGACAATTCACACCAGTGTCAATACAATGCACACAGCAAACAGATTAAAAAGCCTAATCAAAGATGCAGACACTGGCAACAAAACATCAAAAACAGGAACACCAACCCAGTTGTGTTTCTTCCATTGGTGTTTTAGATCTGCAAGACGTTCACTCATAGCCGATGCTACGTCTCCCTTTATTCCAGAATATCCAAATGGAGTAATATCGCCAGCTTTTGAATGCTCAGATCTTTCTGTCTCCTATAGTTCGGTTTATATATGTATGTATATATATATATATATATATATATATATATATATATATATATATATATATATATATATATATATATATATATATATATATATATTTTATTTATTTTTTTTCTTTTTTTTCTTACAGCTCTCTTCTAAACATGGATTACTCCATTACATCCTCCTCTCTTCTCAGCTGCCTCAAAACTTCCCTGTCTACACTTCTGTGCTGACCTTGAAGACCATCGAGCAAACGGCAAAACCTCTAAACCCCCATTCACTCAACACCAACATTCCATTTACTCATATGGAGTATTCATTAACTTTCAAAAGAGCATTTGATACAATTAGTCATGTAATTTATGAATCAATAAATTGGACTGCTATGGTTTAAGAGGAGTAGTTTTGCAATGGATGAATAGCTATTTTAGCAATCTGATTTTAAGAGTGTCTTACTTTTTATTTTTATTGCTATTTTTTGGTATTTTATTGTATTGTTTTAATTTATTTTTAATCAAACTTAATTTATCTTCTTATGATGTGATTGTTGTGAAGCACTTTGGTCAGCTCAAGTTGTTGTAAAGGTGCTATATAAACAACATACTTGCGAACTTACTTTCTTTTCAGTGACATGAAATCATCATGCTTCAACATCATTTGTGGTGTTACCCACGGGTCTGTGTTGGGCCTCAAATTATTTATTTCATGTGTAAATTATATATGTACAGTTTGAAAAAATACTTTGGTGATGATTTACAGCAGCTCTTTGTTGAAATAAAATTAGAGTTATGTAAATTAGAAAAAACGCTTTGATATTAACACATTATCATTATATTTAAATAAAACCAAGTTTATATTGTTTGAGAATTGTAAAAGTAATAGGGATACACAAATTCTTATTAATAATGTGAAGGTGGAGAGAGTTTTTGGGAGTGTTAATTGATAGCAAGATCTACTGGAAACTCCACATAACATGTGCACAGTCCGAAAGAGCTGAAAGTATTGGTATGCTCAGCAAAGCTAAACATTTTCTGAATAAAACCACACTTTATGTATTATGTTGTTCACTTATTTTGCAGTATAAGATTTTTTTTGTAGAAATATGGGGCAACACCAACGAAAATCTCACTATGACTAGTATGCACATTACAAAAAAAGAGCCATCAAAATAATTTACTAGGTAGGTTTTTATTAACCTGACCCTTGCCAGACGGATGTCGCTCCGCCTAGCTTCACTCACATCCATCTGGGACCTCTCCATAGGAATTGCCTTTATTGAAGGCTGGGCCTTATCAAAAATCCTTGCATATGATTGGATAAGCCACCTGTCTGTCATCTTTATGGACGGGCTATTTCAACCACTCACACCGAAGCGACGCAGGAAAAAACAAAACTTATTTTTTTTTTTTTTAAATGTGTTTGCGGCTCTAGTGGCACGCGTTTTATTGACAGTGAGCTGACAGGAAGAGGGGGGAAGACAGGCGGCAAAGCGCCACGGGTCGGAGTCGATCCCGGGCCGACCGCGTCGAGGACTAAAGGCCTCCTAATGTGGTTTGCGCTAACCACCTGCGGCGGACGCGTCCACCACTGGCGCGCCCCGGAAAACAAAACTTCGGTTGGGAGAAGGGCAAAAACATGGTTTCAACCAACAAAAGCTTTCAGAGCCGTTCTCTGATGTTCTTTTAATGAAACAATATTAAGTAGATTGGACAACACGGAAGAAATAGCAGCATCAATGTTAACGCTTGCTTCCTCGATGCGAGCCGCCATTGCTGTCTGAATCAAAACAGTCTCACGTCATGGTCGCATCTCCAATACGTCACATCTATGAAACTCCAGCCCTGCGTCCTGATTGGCTAGACCATAAAATTGGTTGGAGAAATCACTCTCTATGGAAGATGTCCCAGCTGTATGTGAGCGGAGCTAGGCGGAGCGACATCCGTCTGGCAAGGGTCAGGTTAGGTTTTTATGACCATCCAACCAATTTATTTATAGCTTCCTGTCTCCTTAAGCTTCCAGACTTCATAGAATTTCAAACATTGCTGTTGGTGTATACAGCCAGAAACAAATTGTTACCAGATAATATTAAGGAAACCTTTACTGATAGTGTTGCTGACGGTATTGTTGAAGAGACACGGCTCTTAGAAGATTTACAACATGTGGCAACTGACTGATTAAAAAGCATCTCAGTAACATGTAGACAGTAGTATTTAAAATATTTGGTCTAACAGGTTTAAGCCCCGCCCCTCTCCTGACACACCTTAAATAACCCAGGTTTGTGAATTTTATATCCACATACTACATCTGAAATAGTTTTGCTTGCAGGAATGGAAGGTATGTGTAAACCCATGGTGATGGTCTGTACAGAAAAAAATAAAATAAAACGCGCTAAACTGCGAGTACAGCTAACAGGCTTTGGTAAATGTTAACTTTAGAATGAACACCTCAGTTACGGCTGAGGCAGCAAGACAAACAGGTTTAAGTTCCACCCTTAAAACAACCCGGCTGAAATAAAGCAGGAAGCACTCATGTGACTACAGCTTGACACACGACCAGCTTCCTCTGAGCAAGTCCGACTGCAACGGAGAGAGAGGAAAATTGAAAACGCCAACACTTCTGATTAAAGCTGCTCACACTCCACACACTGAAGGTGAGTCTGACCAAAAAACACACAACTCAGAGCCAGTTTGTGGAACGTGAGGAGGAGAGGGGGGAGAGCCATGACTTCTGTCCGCTGTGCTTTCAGCTTCAGTCAGAGACTAAATGGCTTCCAGAACAAAAGAGGCCCTCTGCAGTCTGCACTCTGAGACACTCAAACTCTTCTGTCTGGACCACGATCAGCCGGTGTGTCACATCTGCAGAGATTCAGAAAGACACGTCAACCACAGAATCAGGCCCATTGATGAAGCTGCGCAGAAAAAGCGGAGGGAACTTCGGGAAAACCTGGAACCCTTAAAGGAGAGGCTGAAGATTGGGAGGCAAGTGAGAGACGAGTTTGATCAGACGGCAGAACATATTAAAGTCCAGGCCCGGCGCACAGAGAGGCGGATTAAGGAGCAGTTTAAGAAGCTTCAGCGGTTTCTGGCGGAGGAAGAGGAGGCCAGGCTGGCTGCACTGTGGGAGGAGGAGGAGCAGAAGAGTGGGATGATAAACAGGAAGATAGAGACTCTGAGCAGAGAGATATCAGCTCTTTCAGACACGGTCAGAGCCACAGAAGAGGAGCTGGAAGCTGACGACATCTCATTTCTGTCCGTCTACAAGGCGGCGGCGAGAAGAGTCCAGCGCTGCCCCCTGCTGGATGTTCCACAACTGCCCTCAGGAGCTCTGATAGACCAGGCCAAACACCGGGGCAACCTGGCCTTCAGCATCTGGAGCAACATGAAGAGGTGTGTCTCCTACACACCTCTCATCTTTGACCCAAACACTGCCGATTCAAATCTCAGCCTGTCCAAAGATCTGACTAGCATGAGACTGGGAGAGAAGCAACTCCTCCCTGATAATCCAGAGAGGTGTGACGGCTGGTCGTCTGTTCTGAGTTCTCAGGCCTGGGACTCAGGGAACCACAGATGGGATGTTGATGTTGGAGACAGCTCATTCTGGACCCTCGGTGTGATAGCAGAGTCTGCGCAGAGGAAAGGAAACGCACACTCTGGACTTTTGGTAATAGGGTTCTTTGAGGGTGAATATAAAGCGAGGTCACCACCAGCACCTGCCACTAAACTTGTAGTAGACAGCAAGCCCCGTAGGATAAGAGTGAATCTGGACTGGGACAAGGGAAAGCTTTCGTTCCTTGATCTGGACACTAACGCTTACATACACACTCTAACACACACTTTCACCGAGCGGATGTTTCCATTCTTTGTCGCGATTGAAATTGAAATTTTACCAATGAAGATTTTTGTAATAAAACAGCAACTCTAATGTTTTCTGAATGAAGAACACAAATTCTAAATGAAACCATAATAATCCATTTAAAACTCAGAGGGCTTCATAAAACAACACAATCAAAAAGAATACATATACATATATATATATATGTGTATATATATATATATATATATATATATATATATATATATATATATATATATATATATATATATATATATATATATAGCTGGTGTTGTTACGCTACTTGCGTAGTGCAGCTCGACGGGTTAGCTCATGTGGTTCATGGGATATAAAGCTGCGCTGATGCACATTCAAGAGCTTTACTAATTTTTCTACGTTGCTCTTAAACATCCGTGTCGTACTATTCCATGTCGTACCAACCATTACGCTGTAACGTTCTAATTTCAGCATAACCTTGACAACTTTCAGCATTACGGTCCATTATGCGGAAATGAACCCTGTGTTTACGTTTACTCTAGAAAATATACACAATACTAAGTTGTATGATGATAATAGAATAAACATTGGAGCATGATTACATCTCCCTGGTGGTTTATGTTGAGCAAATGTATTACTGGAGGTCACAAATAGCCCTCTTTTAGCAATTTAATGCCCACTATGAGATGAATGCTAGTGGTTGATTGCTCAGATCATATGAACGCTAATTCAAAAGAACTGATCACTAAAGACTTGTTTTTCTCTTGAATGCAGTGAAGAAGAAGAAATAAAATATTCTGACCTTTCCTTGAATATATATGTGGATGTGGGCTGTTTTTGTCTGTTTCTCCTTCGTGATAAATTTAGAAAAAAGTGAAAATGCTTATTATCTTTGAGTGTCAATCTGTGTGTTATTCGGTTTATTCTTGTTTGCTAAGTTAAATGTTATTTTCACCTGAACATCTGAGACTTCTCTGCACCGTCTGGAGATCAGAATGAACAGTTCACTGTTATCACAACAGAACACTAAATGAAGGGAACATCTTCTGACAGGCTGCAGTCTTTTTTTTTGTGTCCCTTTTCTCCAGCTCCACCTGTGCATGAAGAGGAAAAGCGTCACAGCTGCCAGACTTGAACGCATTGCGCTAAAAATGGAGTTTAAACTCTCTAAAATTAGATTCAACATTAACTGAAATGTGACAACACATTTACATATTTGAACTGTACTAGATGAAAACGTACATGTATTTTAATCCAGCTTTGCCCCGACAACTAGAAGCTCTATACACACGACAGGAGACAAAGTATTTGTTTCTTCTCACCAGGACAAAATGAATTGTAATTTTTAACCAAAACTACCATCTCATTGAGTCACTGGCAACAAAACATCAATGGGTATTTTAAGAGTGGCACTGTTTTCTTAGTTCATGGTCCAAAGGAAAAAAAAAATGTTAAGAGAAAGTTTGGACAATTGTTTCTAGTTTTAATAAGCATTTTAATAAAGACATACTTTGCTGCCTTTTGGGCATCACGTGAACTTGCACAGCGCAAACAATTGCTTTGTGTCATGTACACCAATGTGATTGTGTGTTCTCTGGGGTTGCTTGAGGGCTCTTAATCTTTCAGCATCCATTTGGAGATATAAATATCGCTGTTGGGTTTCATACCTTTCAGCAAAAATAAACAAGTTCTCCCTCCTAGCAAAATCCGAGCTAAGTAACAGCATACCATGTGACCTGAGTCAGAAAGGGGTCATCTAGCTCATTGCTTTCAACTGCTTGTGGCAACAATAAGAATATTAGCTGGATTCATGAGGACAAGCATGACATGTGCTATCCCGACTTCCCCTTTGGCTATGGTCAGATGCAGTCTTCCCTTTCCTTAGCTGCTGGCCTCCAGCTCTTCATTGAACCAATACACCAACAAACCAATTTACTCATATAAAATAATACAATCACTTTCACAATGTATCTCTGTCACTGTCAGAGTCACTGGAGTGTGTTCTCCATTGTTCCTTGAAATGCAGTGGGTCGCTGGGAGGAAATTTCCAACTATAAATGACAAATCTGCTTCTCTACGGCATGCTCTGATCTATTTTCTTTTGAAACCACACCCCTAATCAATTTATAACACATCTTTTACTAACAGGGACCATGCCATAAGGATATTAAATTACAGGTTTAATGAAGGAAGGGGACTAAGGGATGGATGAACAGGAAGTGATTGGGTCATCATTAACCAGCGTAAACATGGCAGAGCAGGAAGATGCACATGTAGCTGCTGCTATCACTGCTATTACGTCTGCTTTGTCAGAACCAACTATTTTCACCAGTGTCACTATCCAAATATGTGCGCCTTGACCACCGTAACTTCTTGTGTTTTCTCATGACGCCTGCTGCCGGCACAACATTTTCATTGGATACCGTGATTGGCTAAAACCAATAGGGATGGGAATCGAAAGGAACGATTCTCTTATCGATTCCAGGCAGCACCAGAGCCGGGCAGCACGACTTACGTCACGTTTTTTACGCATATTACGCACACGGCATTCAGTAAGCTAGTACGACGTGACCAGGCGTAAGTCTAGAAAAGCAAAACAAAAAAAAAATGGCGCCCCATCGAGTAAAGCGATCGAAAGTCCGGTCAACAAGGAAAAATCAGTGGATCATTAGCTATACCTAAATCTAATATGTTTGTGGTGATTTAATGAATTTAGCGGTAATCAATAAGAAAATAAAAGCATAAATTGTCATCTCGATCACTGTGTATGGGGGCGGCCATTATTGCCCGACATCACATCCTGTGACGTAATGTCGTGGTAAGGCACTGCGCACTACAACAACAATTATTTTGGATTTCAAGAGGACTTCACCATTGAAATTCACGAGAGCTATTGTTGAAGCAACAATGCTTACATGCATGGGCGTTGGATGTTTCAATACATTGGGTAAAAGTGAACAAAACAGTTTTTTCGCCTTTCCGATTCATGATCCATCACGGGCTCTTTTGTTGGATTGCCAACATGCCATCGAACTTCTGGCCAGAGAGAAAACACGTCGTCTGTAGCCAACATTTCGAAGAAGAATGTCTTCAAGATGACATGAGAGCGAGGATTTTCGGCAGGTTTTTCTTTTGTATAATGTAGAATTTGCCAAAACATTTGTTTACCGACCAGAGGGGCGGAGTGATATGACACACTTAGAAAAAATTTTCACTATTGCAAAGCCCACTTATTTTATGCAGCTTTGGTCTTATTTTTTCTAAAGTTGCTTGTAAATTTCATGAGTTGTGGGGTTGCAGTTTTTTGGGCTTGTTTCTGAAAGTGAAGTCGCTTGTTTGGGCTCTAAACTAAATGATGCTGAAATATCCCTCCGCCTCATAACGCCCTGCAGCCCATTCTGACAGGAGCAGAGAGTAAACTCAGAAGGAACCGCTCTGCCCATATTTTCTGCAGTTTATGGTTGCAATAACTGATGATAACTGCTGAAAGTAGATTAGGTGGTGCAGATCACCATTTTGAGCAGAGATTGGTTCTAAAGATGAGTTTTATACTCATCTAATAACATTACAGAACCCAACCCATAAACCGTACTTCAATGCTTATTTATTTATTTATCTTTTTATGTCTCTGAAATGTTAAATTAGTATTACTTTAAATTTAAATGCTTAATATCATGTCTATTTTTGTTTAAGAGGTTAAAAAAATGTCCCCAAATTGGAATCGATAAGAGAATCGATAAGGAATCGAATCGTTTCACAGAATCGGTAAGGGAATCGGAATCGTGAAAATCTTATCAATTCCCAACCCTAAAACCCAACCTTTGGTAGGCGGGCACTAGGTGTTGCTTTTCTCAATCAGCACAGAAAGTTCTGCTGAATTTCCCCCTTTTTCCTGACCAGATTCCATGGTAACAAACCAAGATTGATAATTTGCAGAACAGAGGGTGCTGTACATTATCAATCTGGCTGGCCAGGTTAGAGACTTGGCTGAAGGGTTGGGGGGATAAGACTCAACGTGGGGGGTGCAGTCTTCTGGAAATGGCTTTCCCAGGCCCCCTTAATACCCCCAAATAGAACCTACAATAAAGAGAAGAGGAAATATGGGAGTGATGGGATGAAGAGCAGGAAGAGGGATAAGGTGAGAAAGGTTTGAAGATATAAAGCCCTTAATAATCAAGCTCCATAATATATCAGAGCTCTGATTTCCCCGTATGTTCCTAACAGAGCACTTCGCTTTCAGGTCTGCTGGTGGTTCCTAGAATCTCTAAAAGTAGAATGGGAGGCAGATCCTTTAGCTATCAGGCTCCTCTCCTGTGGAACCAACTCCCAGTTTTGGTCAATGAGGCAGACACCCTGTCTACTTTTAAGACTAATCTTAAAACTTTCCTTTCTGACAAAGCTTCTAGTTAGAGTGGCTCATATTACCCTGAGCTATTTCTATAGTTATGCTGCTATAGGCTTAGGCTACTGGAGGACATCAGGGCCTATTTTTTTCACTCTACTGAGTTCTACTGTTCTCCAGTTTTGCATGCATTGCATTGAAATGACTGTTGTCATTTCAGCTTTTAACTTTTTGCTCTCTCTCTTTTTTTTCTTCATAGTAGGTACACCTGGTCTGGCGTTCTGTTAACTGTGACATCATCCAGGGAAGACGGCTCACGCGCTATTACCATCTAATGTAGAACAGATTACTGGATCGATGTGTGCTTCTGTGCTTTTTGTCTGCCTTGCTGTGTCTCTGCTCTGTCTTCTTTAACCCCCAGTCGGTCGAGGCAGATGACCGTTCATACTGAGCCCGGTTCTGCCGGAGGTTTTTCCTTCCCGTTAATGGGTGGTTTTTCTTTCCACTGTCGCTTCATGCTTGCTCAGTATGAGGGATTGCTGCAAAGCCATGGACAATGCAGACGACTCTCCCTGTGGCTCTACACTTCTCCAGGAGTGAATGCTGCTTGTCGGGACTTTGATGCAATCAACTGGTTTCCTTATATAGGACATTTTTGACCAATCTGTATAATCTGACCCAATCTGTATAATCTGACCCAGTCTGTATGATATGATTGAATTTGAATTTGTAAAGTGCCTTGAGATGACATGTTTCATGAACTGGCGCTATATAAATAAAATTTAATTGAATTGAATCAAATTGAAGGTAAGGGAGGGTGGGGTCGAAAGAATGTGACAGACTGAGGGTTGAGTAAATCGTAGCTAAGTAGACAGCTTGGTAATTAGAGGTGTAGTTGAGGCGTGGCTCTGCTCCTGAACCAAAAATTTGCAAGTTAAGTTAATTTAGCAATAAGAAAAATGTGTATCTGGCTGTTTTTGTTAACCGCTACAGTGGAGAAAGAGCATATTGACTGCCATGAAAGCTGCCTGGGTAGTGCTCTGTTGTAACGACAGTCTGAAGGCATGTCCCGGCCTGCCCCTGCTATGATGAGCAGGGCGCTGGGCTGGAAACACATAAATAATTCACTGTGATCTCAGCAAGGCCTGCCCATGATATTGCTTAGATTCCCAACGGCTTCACCGGCAGACACAGAGCGTTTTGTTTAACTCCTCTGACAAGGGAGCTTCAAAAATATTTCGACAGGCAACTATTATCTTCTACTGGACCAAAAGCCGGTCCGAGATGAAAAAAAATGTGAGGATAGGGATGAACCCATTAGGCAACACAGCACAAAGACAGAGCACACCCAACACATGTTATTAAGATACAAATAAAATTTCCTCAAAATAATCTAGAAATTACTACAATATTTTACACATTGAATCCTAACTTGACTCTGATGTTGATAAGGATGCGTCTGATTTCTTTTTTCCAACTTGGAGTAGGATGCATCAATACTCTCAACTTAATTCCTACCTCCAGTGTCTTTGCATATGTTCAGCATGGAGAGAATGTGGTTTCAGAGCACAAACATGTCACACAATAAGCTGCTGGGTGTTTAGAATTTGCATAGATCAGTCTGTACAGTGAAACCAGATCACAGAGAGAGAGAAAGAGTTGGTAAAGTTGCTTATTTATGTAAAAGTCAGCACTCTGTGTCACTGCTTGGCGAGATTCCAGTGCATGTATTATTTCCTTTGGAGTATTTCTTTAATAAGAAAATAGAGTATGCAGCAGGACAATGAATGTTCCCAACGAAGGGCTGGTCTTTGAAAGATGTTATTTCAATCCATGGCCGTGTAAGATTTTATGCCCCACTGAATCCCACTAGATATTTCAGAGGATTGTTTTTAAGAACAAATAAAACTAGTTTAAATATTTCCCACTTGTATTATTTATCTGTTCCAACAAATGTAATCAATAGAAGCAGCCTCTAGGCAGTAGGAGACATCTAAACGATGATGAATAAATGATAGGAAACTCTCACCAACAGTGAACAAAGCTGGAACACATATCAATACGTTTGCTTCTGTGTGTGTGTGTGTGTGTGTGTGTGTGTGTGTGTGTGTGTGTGTGTGTGTGTGTGTGTGTGTGTGTGTGTGTGTGTGTGTGTGTGTGTGTGTGTGTACTTCAATACTCAACAATCTTGATTGTCACCATAGTGAACTTTTTTTTTTTTAGACAAACACTGGCTCTGGATGCTCAACATATCTGTTGTAGCGACTGGTGTGGAACTGACTGCATTTTCACACCTTAAAGTTTGTGCAAAGGGAAAAAGATTTCACATGGATTTTAAGGTTCCTGTTTTGGAGTTGCCATGAAAGTATAATTCTGCCTGTAAAGTTAATACTTCTAACTCTTTAAACACAGGCACAGATTCTGCTCCAGACAGCCAGTGGTAGTGGGAAGCCTTCACATAGATTCCAAATGAGAGCCAATGCTACTAGGTTAATATCTGAGTGTTAAATTAGATGTAAGGCTCTCCTGATTATATGGGTAAATGATGATGTTGGGATATAACTCCTCGCACATTCCTGAAAACTGTTGAAAGCACACCTTAAAATTCAAGGGGAAATGGTAACATGAGTGTTTCACATGCAAATTTAGGTCTATAATTTGGCCAAATTTGAAAACGGGACATACAGTGCAAATTATTCACCCACCCATCCAAATAATGAATTCTATTCACTTTTATGACCACGGTATATAAAATCAAGCAGCAGGCATGCAGTCTGTTTCTACAAACATTGGTGAAAGAATGGGTCGCTCTCAGGAGCTCAGCGAACTCCAGTGTGTTTTTGTGTTAGTACGCCAGCTGTGACATTTCCTCACTCCTAATTATTCCACTGTCAGCTGCCAACGGTGAGATATATATTATATAACATACACCATTACATCGTACTTCTTACTACTGATGTCATAAAATCTACAGAAATCTGTCTTAAAATGTTGCAATTCCCTCTGTAAATACGGGGCATGAACACATACTAAATGGAACGCAGCCCTGCTGTGGCGACAGCAGCTTGCGTGTGTCCAGCAGGAGCACGTCACACTGAAATCAATAAATGAAATGAAAAATTGTCTTCATTCAATGAAACGAAGATTATTATTTTCATTTCATTGATAGCATTATTTTCTATAGAAGTGTAATCAAAATGCATACCTGCAGCTGTTTTCCTTAAATGTTGTTTTGTATGAATGGAGAATGTCAGCGCCGAACGCACTAAAATCTTCAGCAAAACTAATAAGTTAAAGACCGTTCGACATTCCCTGAGCAAAGATTAGGGGAATATTATGCATACTTCTTGCTAGAAATGTTATCAAAATCCATAAAACTGCAGGTGCTTCTTTAAATGCTGAGTTTTCCACATAAAGTATGAGAAATGACAATCATGTTCTTTTTTTTTCCAGGGAGAAACTTGATAGTCTTGTGACCAATGTAAATGAATAGGCTAAATAAGATGTAGGACTGAAACATATTAAGCAGCCAGATTGTGACAATGCTATATTTCCCCTGTGGCTATTGTTTTTCAGTGAGACTGGGTTGCTCCAGGAGGAGGTACACCAGCATCCTTAACCATGAAACTGTTACATGGTGATTCAGTGACTCCATTTTAAACATAAAAACTATTCAGCTAGCTATCTTACAACTACCATCAACAAACTCAAAGTGAACATGCGTGGAACATCAGCTTATCAGGTATTTAGCTGTAATATTGGCAGATTCACAATTTAGAATAAAATAATAACTGTAAATACAATTTAGAATAATAACACTGCAGGAGTTGGTCTAATAAATATTTGAGCATGAATGCAGGTGATAAAATCATCTGTTGTGAATTAAACTGTAATCGAGGCTCTTCAGCACATCGTTACACAACAGCTCTGAAAGTCCTACTTCACAGCACAGAGAGCAGCTTGACATGTTCACCGAAGGAAAGCAAACTCAGGAAGTATTTTCATCTGATCAGCTTTGTTGTGGTAGAAATCTGCCGTAATTGATGGCAGAGACATGTTCTCTCTGGCGGATTGGTTTGAAACGAGAAGACTGATGGAGACGGGGTGGTTGCTGGGAAAAAAGAGCGCTCATCGGTCTTCCCCCCGCTGCTGTGACTGGGGAATGAAGCTGTCATTTCCATTCACTTCGCCACTTGCTCTTCTTTTCCACGCTCAACTCAGTTCACGCCAGCCTCCGGTGTAGCACTGATGCTTAATCTGGCTTTTAGAATTGAAAACATACTGTATTTCTGGGATTTCAGTACTGCAAACCTTTCCTCCATCTTCTTTACCACACTTCTGTTCAGACGTTTACATACACTTATCCACATGAATGCTGTAAGAATTCTAGGCTTCTTATTATGCTTTTTGGCTTTTTTCTGGGTGGATTGTGAATACATGCTACAGGTTTAATTACTTTTTTAAGAATAAGAATTGGTGTACAAGTATGAGTTTATTCAATTCAATTCAATACAAATTAATTTATATATAATACATGAAACATGTCATCTCGAGGCACTTTACAAAGTCAAAATCAATCATATTATACAGATTGGTCAAAAATGTCCTATATAAGGGAACCAGTTGATTGCTTCAAAGTCCCGACAAGCAGCATTCACTCCTGGAGAGGCGTAGAGCCACAGGGAGAGTCGTCTGCATTGTCCATGGCTTTGCAGCAATCCCTCATACTGAGCAAGCATGAAGCGACAGTGGAAAGAAAAACCACCCATTAGCGGGAAGGAAAAACACGCGATTTTCTGTTGGGTAAACACACAATAGAAAATTGCCCCTCAACCTAACATGCTTTTTGCAGCCATCAACAGATGTCCGGTACTATCTTGGACATTTAAGCGCCCTTAATGGATAATCATAAGTCCACAAATTATCTGGTTTCCTGCAGTGGACCTGCCTTTTAAGAATACTTAAGACATTTAAAAAAGGTTTTGGAATCAGGGCCATTCCAGAATCTAACAATAGCCTGCTTATACATCCTAAAACAAGTTTTCATAAGTGTTTGGGATAATTGGCAAATTGGAAAAGCCAATATTGTCAACAATTCAAGATTTTAACTCAAAAAGTTGAAGACATTATATGATGAGAAATTTATTCCAATGTTATTGTAAGCAAAGGCATATCAAAAAGGGAACTTTGAAAAAAACGGGTTTCCATCTTTTTTCTTTTCTTTTTTGTTTTACATTTTCTCAGTTTGTATTTTTTTCAGATTTTAGGTTTTCAGATTTTATTAAAACACTTTTGGGTAGAGAGTTTTATGTACGGCATTCTTTTCAAATCACTTTTTTACAGGTTACGCTCTCCACCCCTCTGGGGGCGGGGCTTTCTGTAGAGGGTGGAGCAGACCCGGCTGCAGAAACAAATCACAGGGGGGGCATTCCATTTTTTTAAGGGGGCACACTTTTAAAAGTTTTTTATTACTTATTTATTACTTATATATATATATATATATATATATATATATATATATATATATATATATATATATATATATATATATATATAGCAATAGTGTAGTCAGTTTTGTCAAATTAGGCAGGCTTCACAGCAATTAGGCATTTGAACACAAAAGCCTAATTTTTGTTCCAATTAGCTGGAACAAAAATAGTAAATGGGCAGGTTGTAAAAAAATTGGGAAGCTTTTCACAACATTTGTTGGGCTTTTAGAAAGAATTACTAACAAAATATATCAAAATAGTTGTCAACGTTGGACAGGAAACCAAAACATTTTAATAAAATGCCATCTCCTACAACTCATACTGGTCAATTTATTTTTTTAAATAAGTCGAATCTGTTGATCTGACATCATCATTGAATAGTAGTTATAATGAATAATATTGATTGGTATGATAAAACAAGAAAAGAATAATGGTTAATCAAGTGTTTGGTCAGTGTAAACGCCCAGGAGGGGTTGAGTTCTAGTAAAAATATTTCATGACTGCATGTAAGAGATATGTTTAATTGACCTATACTGAGAGAAATTAAGTTTATATTAAGGTAGATTAACAACTCATGTTGGGAAGCTATTTATAAATATTTTTTTTCCGGTTGATATATCATGATTGTTAAAGAGATTGTGTGTGTTATGTGGTTGTCTGATTGCATAGTTTGTTCGGAGGCCGTATGCACAGTTTTTTTCTTTGCTTCAGCGCAGTATGCTAATGCCATATTCTTATGTTTAATAGTTCTTGTGTGTTTAATAGTTCTGTGCTTTAAACGTGAGAGTTTGAGATTTGGGCTTTTTTTTTCTTTTAAGTTGGGCAGGTTTTATGTTGGGTTACTGGAAACTATCAGTGAGATAGGGTAACCTGTAGTGCTGTGTCTTGACTCAAAGTCCAGCATAAGCTACATGCTTATTAGCATGAGATCAGGCTGAACACTGATGAAGTAAAAATTCACACTAAAAGAGGTTCTGTAATTACAGCAGGTATGGAGCGCAAGAAGCAGAACAAAGCAGAGTTCCCTTCTGTCTGCAAGTAACCCAAGTTTCTCCAGTTTGGCAGTAGATCTGCTCCTGGTGCTGCTAACTGTCGTAGCTAACCCTCCTAGCGTCAATGTTTACTCCACTTTAGACTTCAGTGCTGACATTTCAAACAGTAATTAATTGCGCTGCTTCCAGCTCGCTCTTGTCTGCTTCGTTGTCACTTTTTGTAATTGTTTGGTAATCAGACCAAATTTCCATCCCGCTCTACCGACACCGACGGTGACCACAGCCGAACACCGCGTCGGCGACTGAAGGCTATAACTCAGTGTCCCGCCTTACTCCATCTGTGATTGGCTAGCATGTTGCCTTCAGTCGTTGATTTGATTGGTTAAATTGTATGATTGACACATCAAAGATAGTACTAATAGAACGATGGCCACTCCGAGGTTTATATATAAAAACAAAAGACAGCTTCCAGTCCAGGGCGGGCACAGCTGGCTCACAGGGCGGGCACGGCCCCCCAATGCCCGCCCATGCCGCCGGGTCTGGGGTGGAGTGAAGACAAATTAAAATGCTGTTGCTAATGTCCATGCAGGCCAATAGAAATGTGTCCTCGCAGTTGTTGTATTTAGAGCTAGACTTCTTCTGAAGTCCACGATCATCTCCACAGTTTTGGCTGTTTTAAGCTCCAGGTTGTTCTGGCCGCACCAGAACCATCTGATCAATCTCCTGTCTGTAGGCCGACTTAACACCGTCTTGGATGAGGCCGATGACCGTTGTGTCATCAGCAATCTTCAGCAGTTTGACAGATGATCTCCTGAGGTGCAGTCAACGGTGTAGAGGGAGAAGAGCAGCGTGGAGACCACACACCCCTGGGCGGCGCAGGTGCTAATAGTCCGGGTGCTGGGTGTGAAGTTTGCAAGCATAACTTGCTAACTCCTGTGATTTATTGATCCCTAAGGGAAATAAAATGTTGTTTGCAACTCCTATTGATCCAAATCTTCAAAGAGTTATTGTAGATAGAGATGACTGTAGGCAGGAGAGGTCTCTTGTAGCGATCTGTACTGCCTCTGGCTGAAGATACAGTTTTCCCAAGACAGTGTCATGAGGAGGATAGTCAGAATTCGTCTTTGCATTATCATCTCCAGAGGTTCTACGGTCGTCCCCAGATCAGAACGAGCCTTCTTTATCAGGTTGCTGGGCTTTTTTTTTTATCAGGTGGAGCCACAGTGAACTGGGTGAGATTGGTGCTGAGGATGTTCAGGATGGGGGTGTTAAATGCCGAGCAGAAGACCACAAACTGGATCCTCGTATATGACTGTATTGTTACTGACCTGTTAGCCCTGTAGGCAAACTGCAGAGGGCCTAACAAGGACCATTTGTTGTCCTTTAGATTGGTTGAGGTTTCTATTTCTCAGAAGGGACTTTTAATCTGACAAACAAGCCTCTTAGAAATGCATATTTAAATCTATTGAATATGACTGTATTTTCCTTTTACTTGAGCGAACGTAAAATAGCGCTTAAATTTTCATCTTCCGAAAGCTGTGTTTTCCAAGACTCTCCTGCTTCGCAGTGTGTGTTCCTTGCTGTTGGTCTACTCCGTCTATTTGCACAATGCATGATGAACACGCACCCACCTTGAAGCCTACTCAGTCAGTCGGATTACATAGATCAATCCCTCCCTCTCACCCTCTCCGCAACATCTGCAGGGTCCGTTTTCCCCATCCCCAGATGTTTCTCAAGAGCACACTCTCCTGCAGCAGAGAACATGCTCTTAAAGCTGCAGTAGGGAGTTTTGAGAAAACCATAGACTTGGCCTGGAAATTTGAACCAGCACATTTTACAGATCCCTCCCCCTTGCTCTCTTTTGCGCCGCGGTCCATCCTCCACAGCTCATTCCTCACAGCAGAGCTTGCTGTGCTGCTCTAATGTTTCCCTGTCTTTGTTTTCTGAGCAGGTGCCACACAATAAATTGGCAGTTTTCCTGTCAAACAGGTTATTTATCTGCCATTTCTCCACACAGCTCACTGGCAATTATGAGCTTCAATGACGGTAGCGGTGTGCGGGAGAGGAAGTGTGAGCAGCGGGTACACAAAAAAGATTGACACTGCTAACAACCAATCAGAGCCAGACATTTCACCTGGCTCTGATTGGTTGTTTCTCTCCGGGAGAGGTGTATTTCTGCAAATGGGATTAGGACTACTGGAGGGAGCCAGAGAAGCTTTATTTTTTCACAGATTATCTGTCTCATACTTTACGGTCAGGACGTATTGGGTTTTATATGTAAAAATTCATGTAAATGTTACCTACTGCAGCTTTAAGAAAAATCACTTTAACTGATGGAGTTGTAGTAACGCGCCACATTATATTGTAGGTAACATAACCGTGTTACTGAAATGAGAAATGTAATTTGTTAGATTACTCACACTCACTATTAAACAAACAGAAAAAACTTGGTTGCTCCAGAGTTCAGCTCTGACGCAGAGCAGCCCGGTGATACCACTCTCAAAAAAACAAAAACTTTTAACAAACTTTTAAAAACTTTGTTTAAACAAACAAAATTTTTAAATGTTTTATATCTTTATTTTATTTTAAGTATGAAAAGAAATCACCTTTCAGAGCATGTAATGGTAAATGCATTTTTTCCGTACAGCAGATCTTAAAGGCATTTTATTTTGGTGCCTGTTTAACTGCTACGTGTTCCTTTCACCAGAGGCCAGGAAAAAGTGTCACACTATAAATGGCTCTGGGTTGCTCTGCAGTTCTCAGAGCAGTAAACACTTGTTTCATCCTTGTTGTAATGGAGCGCACACTGTGTGACCCCCGCCCCCTCACCTCTCCCCACTTTATTTCATTTGCTTTTGGCGATTTCCAGACTTTCTGTGCTGAAAGCCTAATGTGCTGATATTGGGGGATTTAACTTGATAAAAACCTAATACTTTTGGTTCTTATTTGGTTCAGAGGAGTTTTTTTTTTTTCAATTCAGAATGGAAGCTAGATGAAGAACAATTTATGTAAACCCATCTTTGTGCATTGTTGTCTTGGGCTTTTGTCTCAAGATGAATGATTCTGAATCCAATGAGGTTTAACACAAACTCAGCATGGTGATAAAATAGAATAGAATAGAAATTACCTTTGTTGTCCCTCAGAGAAGACATTCAGGTGGACAAGCAGCAAAGTGAAAGCCAAATGAAAGCATGCAGATAAACACTGGCGTAGAAAAGGATTATAAACTCAAAACATAATAGTAACAAACTGTATAGTAAGGACACATTTACACCATAAAAACAAAATACTGTACAGTTATTGAAAACGGCATATTTAGAATAAAGAAATGTGCAGGGAGATTGAAAAAAATTACAAAACCGACATATGTATTTATGCATCAAAAACAACAACAGACAATTTACAAGAATGAAAAAAATGTGAGAGAACAGCAGGGATGAACTGTTATTGAGTTTGTTGTGAGCAGTGATGGTTATAAAGTCTAAGCCCTGCTGGGAGGAAGGATCTGTGATGGCGCTCCATTGTGCATTTAGGATTCAGCAGTCTGACACCGAAGGAGTCTCCTAGGTCTGAAACAGCTCCATGCATGGGGCCTGGCCTGATAAGAAGGAAAGTTAATGAGATTTATATATAAAAAAATGAAAAATGAAAAAATGTCTTTATTTTCCTCTTAATATAAAGAAGTACACTTCAAAATCTAATTGACACCAGTTTTTCTAACGAGTTTATTAGACAAAGATTTAAAGGCTGAATGTGATAACTGTTATATGTGTAATAAACCAGAAACAAACAGCAGCTGTTTTATTTTTGTCAGTGTGGGAACACTATAGAAATCACTTCATGACCTCCTGACCATAAAATCCATAAATAAATCCTCCACCCCTCGAATTGTTTTACATGGATGCATTTTTGAAAATAAAAAAAAAGTTTAATATCTTATTGCTAACATTACTATATCATTGAAATGTTATTTACATGTGGCAGATCCCAGTCATTATGGACCAACTTCAAACAAAAACTGCATCTGCTAAAACTTGGAATATTTATGATTCCTGTAATTTTTAGGGGTACAACTTTTTAAATAGCTTGTTTTGCAGAATTTGCTGTCTGGGAACGTTATATTTATTTTTTTAAATAAAAATCTGAATCGGGTGGGAGATATTGGAATAAATGGCAATTCCTGCACGACAATTCACTTAAGAGGAAGAGAAACACCTCAGGCCTTCACAGAGCAGCTGGCTCCGTGCTCAGATTAAATTACACCCAACACGACTCCTTTTACTAATCAGATGGTGCCTGAAAGCAATTGAATAAACTGGATTTTATATAGGCATATGCAAACTTGGCTTAGTCAGCAAGTTTCCTCCATGACTTCTAGCTGGCTGAAAGCCCCACTGAATAATCCAGAAGAAAAAAGTGCAGGGAGTGTGAACGCACCGCCTGCCGGTAGGAGGATCCGCCACACTCTACATTCAATATCAATGTTACTTATAAATTTCACTTCTTTTGTCTATCTCCTAAAGTGCACAGTTGCTGTTAGATAAAACTCCTGTATGTCTGAGAGAGACATATAGATGTTAGTGCCTGCTGACAATGTGCTAAATCATGTCTTGTTCTAAAAGGCTGGACTCTGACCTTGGGAGGTGTCTCGCATCGGCTGATTGATGGCAGATAGACGCCAGGCACAACAAAGACAGAGTGATCGATTGGGTTTGGACTCACTCAGCTCTTTCTGATCCCCGGCTGGGACCCCGATCAACCAATCTGCCACAGTCGACGTTTTATTTCTATTTTATCATGCTACGTCATGGTGTCAGGTTGCATCCCCAAGACATCATTTGGCTTTCAAGCCTTTAGTCACACGGGGAAAATTCCTGTTTATTTGTGAATTATTGCAGCTAAACCTTTGAGCAGAGCCAAAGTTATTTTGTTATATAGTATAATTTATACTGTGTAAAAAAGGGATGAAATATGAAAGCCAAATTGAAGAAACAAGCTCTTACATTTGGGCACTGCAAAGCACCGATTTTTATCAATATCAATAAAATCTTTATTCTCTGAGCCCCAATAATGTTGATCGTCATTTGCCATTATTACATTTTCCAACAGCATACTGCATAAACTTGTGTTTTCTAAAGGAGAGGGCTGACATCTCCTGGACACAGAGCAGACTGCAATAACTCTGTTCACAAATTCAAAGAACAACAAAACGTAAAAATATAATAATAATAATAATAATAATAATAATAATAATAATAATAATAATAATAATAATTATTATTATTATTATTATTATTATTATTATTATTATTATTATTATTATTATTATTATTGCAGCTGTTGTTGTAGCTCACGCCATATTAGTCCTTAAATGGTCTACAGCTGTATATGCATTTGAATAGTATCTAGAAATCTTATTTAAGTTTTCCTAAATCACAGCTTTTCTGAAGTTACGACACTATGGATAAGGAGATCTTATTAAAAATAGATGTTATGTATTTACAACATGTACAATTCAGTATTATAGTACATTTTTAAGACATTTCCTCAAGAGGGCACTCTTCTACTTTCGGTCAAGTTTTCCCTTTACACACTGGTAGTAACATGAAAAAGGAGAAAATGCCATGGCTGGTGATATTTAATTAAATGTTTAACGTGATGTAAGCGGCTGATAATCATTTATTTATATAAAAAAGTGATAATATTTCCAGTGTAATGATACCACAGTTACAGCAGGAGCTCATGGTTTTCAGTCATTTAGGATTTTGGCAACGGTAAGATGTATCCAGTTTAACTGTATCTCAATATTCCTATCTTTAGATACTTAGCGACAGATAAAAGTATAATTATCATAAATAAAAATATATCAGCGATGAACCATAATTTATAAACTGTTTAGAGAGCTTGTTTGTCAGCAAATAATTTTCAGGCCACTCTGCTTCTGCATGATGAGTTTGTTAGTGAGTCCCAGCAATCAGAAGGTAAATCCAATGCTTGGTCTGAACATCTGATGAGCAACGCATGTGGAACAACGAAACATGTAAATATTCCTGGTATAGAATGGGAATGTTTTATAAAAAGAATTTTTGATGCAGAATATTGCCTGTGCAGTGTGGAAAGATGAAACGAGCAAAAGGAGTACAGACAAAGAAAATAACTAAAGTGGCTCTTTAAATCCCATAGTTTGGAAATAAAAGAAACAATATTGATCCATGGTTCATTTTAGTATAAAGGCATGGATTCAGTTGACTTTTAGAGGTATCAATACTGTTACAAAAAGACATTTATCACACCTACATACTCATTATCAGCATCAGACAATGACTGGCTGAAACGGGATTTACGCTACTGACTTTTCCCAGCTGCATTGAAGCATTATTTTATCTTGGTATATAACAATCAGTAAGAAAAATGTTTGTGTTCAATAATGTGTGCTTCTGTCCTTTTTTTTTGTCTCTCTTGTTGTGTCTCTGCTCTGTCTTCTGTAACCCCCAGTCGGTCGAGGCAGATGACCGTTCATACTGAGCCTGGTTCTGCCGGAGGTTTTCCTTCCTGTTAATGGGGAGTTTTTCTTTCCACTGTTGCTTCATGCTTGCTTAGTCTGAGGGATTGCTGCAAAGCCATGTACAATGCAGACGACTCTCCCTGTGGCTCTACGCTTCTCCAGGAGTGAATGCTGCTTGTCGGGACTTTGATGCAATCAACTGGGTTCCCTTATATTGGTTATTTTTTGACCAATCTGTATAATCTGATTGAATTTTACTTTGGAAAGTTTCATGAATTGGCACTATATAAATAAAATTGAATTTAATTGAATAAGGAAAATAAAATAACCACGTGTGTCTGTGACTCATGCATCTACATCAGATCAGTTACATTATGTTAAGGAAGTCATTTACCAGTTGGGATAAGACTGGAATTTGTTGCATGTATAACTATGATTGAATAATACAGTTTGTAATTGTAACTGGATTTGAATCTATGTGACTACCGGTAAGTTAAACTAACTATAAACTTCTATATATAAATGAGAACGTTTATCATGTAAAGTATCTTGGGATGATATTTGTTGTAAATCTGTGTTATAGGAATGGACTGAATTGAAGGATGACATCAAAGGCCAGTAAGTGATAATTTACCACATTATTGTTTAAAGGATTTGTATTAATAGTTGCTTGCGAGAATTTAGCTCCCCTTAGAATTTGTATTCAAGACTGATTCTAAAAGAAGAACGAGAAACCTGACCTATAAAACAAAAGGTAAATTATCCCCCACCACATTTCATCCTAATTCAGGCCTAACAGTGATAATCCAATTAGGTTTAAAGCAAATTATATCTGGGATCAAGCACCTGAATGCTTATAGGCATGACGGAGAGTGCTGTGGCTTTAAAGCAGTAATCAGCCAGAAACCAATGTTCGGCATGGCTCAGTCCCTTCTTGCCCAGAGCTATCATCAGGGCTGTTAGAAACAAACTCTGGTCATTTTCTTCAGACCAGTTTTGCTGTTCCTGACTTTGGCGGCGTCTGCATTATTATCCGTCTTTGGGTTTCTAGTGATTTGACATTATCTATAGTGCTTTATGACATTAGTGACATGGTGTTTTTTTTTTTTTTTACTGCCACAAATGCAACACATGCTTTAATCGGGACTTTTATTGACGTCTATGGTTACGAGACGACTCAGCAGCGGAGAATTACTGGCTTTAAAGCAAAGTGCTGCCTTTAAATGCTGTTCATCGATTTCCTGCGCTCATTCCGGCTTTTTTCTATGCTCCGAGAATGTGTCTGCAGCAGCCAGACGTAGGGCGTAATGACAGCTTCATTAGTCAAGATGAGTATTTTCATAATTCTTTCTGTGGCTATACATAACCTTCACTTAAATTATTCATGTATACTGTGAACGGCCGTATGTGATTTGGAGGCAAGAAATAGGCAAATGGCTGTAATTATGTTAATTATTAAAAAAAATAAAAAAGGAACACAGTAAACGGTGAATGTTATGTGGCGGTAGTGGACAGATTTGTTGTTTTTTTTCCCTGAAAATGACAGCGTGTCCTTGAAAGAACTTGGCGTCCTCCAGTTGGATTTGTGGAAATTATCATTAATAAGGGATGCCGACAAGACAAAGCATTGGAGACACGAACGTTATATCATGTCCTCTCTTGTTCAGCTCTGCCACATGGCACAACGGGTCCAAAGAACAGACAAAAGTAAGGTGCATAAACGCATAAATCACTTGACAACCCCAGTCACTACTTCCCCTGCCGTTGGTATTTACATGACATCAAAAGTTGTAATGAATGATGCTGGTGAACCCGAAATTCAGCCGGACACAGAGTTACATTTTTAAAAGGTTTCTTGTGAGGATGAGTAATGGCAGCTGAGGCAGAACTTGATTTAATAGATGAATAATGGCTGAAGGTGCAGGCAGGCAGGGATGAGCAGGAGGACCAGAAGATGCAGGTAGTGACAGAGCAGAACAGGCGATGTGGACCGAGGAACCTCCAGAACGGGCAGAGCAAGCAGCTGGAACTCACGGAGAAACAAGCAGACGCCAGCAACTATAACGGAGGAGTCCAGCTGGCTGAGCACACGGGAACTGGTAGAGGAAGGGCACATCAGCAAAGACCAGAGGAGACGAGATGAGATGAGTTGGCTGAGGCAGGTACACGTAGACAGGTGAACAGGTTAACAGAGTTGACTAATTAAAACATACAGGTAGCGACGTGGTAGGTTAGGGAGTTCGTCTTGCAATTGGCGGGTTGCCAGTTCGATCCCCCGCACTGACTGTCTCTGTCGTTGTGTCCTTGGGCAGGACACTTCACCCGCATTACCTGCTGGCGGTGGTCAGAGGGCCCGGTGGCGCCGGTGCATGGCAGCCTCACCTCTGTCAGTCTGCCCCAGGGCAGCTGTAGCTACTAACATAGCTCACCACCGTCAGGGTGTGAATGTGTGTGTGAATGGGTGAATGACTGAACTGTAGTGTGAAGCGCTTTGGAGGTCGTCAAGACTAGTTAAAGCGCTATACAAGTACAAGTAATTAGTGCAGCAGGTGGGTCTGAATAACAGCGAGGTGTTGGCTGGAACACCTTGACTGAGCTGAGCTGATTGGATAATGGCTAAGAGGTGAAGGCTTATCCAAGAAAAGTCCAAGACAAACAAACCAAAGCCAAAATCATGATTAAAAAAAGTATCTGTATTCATCTTTTAGAAGAATCTGAGCATTAAATGAAACATTTTAATGAATTGTTTCAGGACAATGGAATGACTAAAGAACAAGTCTCTAGAGGGAGTTGGGGATAAAAAGTTGTAATCTCCGTGGTCTGTCCCTGCTCTACCTGATTCAACTGCTGGAGCAGCCGTGGCTCAGTGGGAAGAATATTTGTTTTCTAGTCCAAAAGTCTTGGGTGTGTCAGCGGCACATGAATTCAGTCCATTTCCCCGTGTGCACCGTTGCACACCTTATCTTCTCTGTACAATGACTTAATAGGCTTTTTATCATTTCAGTCCACATCACCCAGAGATTGGACTAAATCCCCCAAAAAATCCTAAAACCTTTTATCTCCATAATGGAATTTAAAACCTTTTATGGACTAATATTGCTTTTTTAATTTTTTTCTTTAGCTGATAGATGTTCATTTAAGGTAATTTCAGCTACCTGTATGTTTATTTGATGATGTCTATTTACATGTCCCAGGTAGTAAGATAATTCTGTTTATAAATTCTTCACAATTACATAAAGGTTTTAAACAATATAAACTAACTTAAAAGTTAGAGGTGACATAAAATGAAATCAAACAAAACCTGACAAAAATTTAAAAAGCTGTTTTCAAGTTGATTTAATGTGAAAATATAACTGCTCTTCTTCTGAAATCATGAATAAACTGTAATAAATCAAAAGGTTAATATTTCAAAAGACACACCCGAGCCCAAGATTACCGCCAGACCTATATGTATGTATTAAAAAAAACACTTAAATAGAACTAATCTGACTGCAGGAATTAGGCTAAAAGATCTGATAAAGCAACACAACATGACCACAACAACGTCATTGGCATCAATCAGTGGACAAATAGTTACAAAGCAATCTCTAAGGCTTAAGGAATTAAGCAAACCACAGTGAGAACCATTGTCCACAAATGGAACAGAGTAGAAACTTCCCAGGAATGGCTGGCCTGCCGACATAAAGACTGCACTGACAATCCTTACCTTTTTTGCAAGATCTCTTCCAGGATGTCTTTTTAGTTCCAATCCTGTTTCGTTCCATTTTCTTAGGCTCCATCCACATGGAAACCAGATTAGGTGTATCCGCAGAAGTATTGTATCGATTAGGCTGTGCGTCCACACGGCTCTGGGGCTTTGGGAGACCGTCAATGTACTGTTCGGTGAATTTATTTGATAAACGTAAAAAAAAAAAACTTAAAAATGTGTGTAACTGCACAATCAATGTTTCAGAACATCCAACTAGTGTTCATACTAGATCCAATCTGACGTGTGAAAGTATAATTGTCTCTTAATGCAAAAAGAAACCTTTTTCTACCAAGCTTAGCAGCCCCACTAGAGAAGTATGATGAAATATCATCAGAAAGAAAGAAATATTTGTAACAATTTGACTGGAAACAATAACAAATTTACCAGATTTCTGGCTGTTTGAAAGCGCATGTTTAGTTTTTTCATCCTGTTAGGTGAATATAGTATATTTAAGGATTCATGTATTAGTCAAGAAACTAATCTTACTAGGTTTTACAATGGCTCAATTTATTTATTCAGCTGTATGCCATTTTAGTCCGGTGTATTAAATTGACTCAGCCCCTAATTCATACCACAACGTTGCTTCCACAGCCAACGGACGAGTATCCATATCCCTTCCCTTTGCTTCCAGCCGATACGGGAGAAACGTTTATTTGAGCAATCACATCTGGAAAGCTGAGAGCAGGTGCTGTGCTTATCATTGAATTTAAAATGATAAAATTGTGGATATAAAATAAGACACCTGTCAATAAGGTCAAAATTAAACATATGAAATATTGTCAGCTTGTCACTTTGATCATCAGCTCTTACTAAATTATTTATGTGCTGCCCTCATGTCCTCATTTATGCTCTGCTCTAACTGATGGGTCTGGCATTTCTAGAGCAGGTCCATGTTCTGCTCCTGAACCCCCCCATTCTTTCCCACCTATGCATCAAATTTCAGCAGCTCATTTCACTCTCCTGCTGGCCTCTGTTAGATCATGATCTCCCAAAGATATATCAAGTGTTGGAACATCACTGGTTTGTCAGCTTCCACAGTGCAATATATGTTTTTACAGGGTTGCTAGACTTCAGGTCAGCTGGTGAAATTTCACTCCATCAGTCACATAGTTTGGTGTAAAGATTGTGTGAGTGACCACCCACACCCTGTTCAGGCTATCACAGGTCACCTGAAAGATGTATTTATTCTATCTATGACAAAGAAGGCCAGAACCTAAGCACTAAATTGTCTACTCTTCAGTGCTGTGCAAGACCCTTTGAACTTTTCATCATTTTTCAATCACAAATTTCAAACTAGTGCATAATTGTGTACTGGAAGGAAATGAATAAAGTAGATGGCATCAAAACCATTTAAAAATTCAAATTATATTGCTTTTAATGTATACATGTGTGTCTGTGTATTTTAACCGGATAAACAATAGAATACTGTAATGGTTACAAGTACAAACCCGATATTCAACCAACACTGGGCTACGTCCTTAAAAGGTTTATTGAAATGATGAGTGGACATTATGGCAGGCAGGCAGGCAGGCATCAAGACAAGATGCTCTGGCAGCAAGTGGGTGTGTGAGGCAGGTATGAATAGGAAGAATGACAGGTGGGCAGAATTGACTCTTATTAGTGGCAGCAGGTGGAGCTGATCTAGTGCAGAGTGGTAGCTTGGATGTGACAGTGCTGATTGGCTGGTGACTAGTGGCTGGCCGCTGGGAGGTGACTAAACTAAAAGGAAAATGACAGGTGACTAATGAAAAAGAGGAAAGAAATAATAAACATTCCAGAAAAGTCCAAAAACAAACCCAAAAAACCCAAACCATGACAGAATACATTATTGAAAAATAAGTTTTGTTGGAAGACAATTATGAAATGACATGCATTTATCTGGAAATGGCACCAGTCCTCAATGTAGCGGAGCTACAGCATCTCTAAAAGTAAAATGGGAGGCAGATCCTTTAGTTATCAGGCTTCTCTCCTGTGGAACCGACTCCCAATTTTGGTCCGTGAGACAGACACCCCGTCTACTTTTAAGACTAATCTTAAAACTTTCCTTTTTGACAAAACTTATATTTGGAGTGGCTTAGGTTACCCTGAGTTATCTCTGTAGTTATGCTGCTATAGACTTAGGCTGCTGAAGGAAATCAGGGTCTATTTTACTGACTCTGCTAAATTCTCCTACTGTTCTCCAGTATTGCATCGTTGGTTGTTATTTCAACTTTTAGCTCTTTCTGTGTTTTTTCCTCTTCAGAGTAGGGACACCTGGTCTTGTGTTCTGTTAGCTATGACCTCACCCAGGGAAGGCAGATCATCTGCCATTATCCTCTAACATAGAAAGAATTCCTGGATCAATGTGTGCTTCTGTGCTTTTTTGTCTCTCTTATTGTGTCTCTGCTCTGTCTTCTGTAACCCCCAGTTGGTCGAGGCAAATGACCGTTCATACTGATCCTGGTTCTGCTGGAGGTTTTCCTCCCTGTTAAAAGATCTCCTTTGAAGTTACGGCTTCAGGTCTTTGTTCTGCAGACAATTATCAAGATCGGTAGGCATGTAAACAGCTGATCTTGATTTGGATCAACAGTTCTTCGACGATACGAGAGTCTTTTACTCGGCCAGCAACTTCAGGACAATAAACTACCAAGCATTCTGCAATAGTGCTACACTTCCCCAAAGACCCCAGAAAAAGCAAACAACTGTCCCTGCACTGCGTTTTTAACCTTTATGGTGTCATGGGGGAGCTTTCTGTTTCGAGGTTTAAAGGAAGAATCTAGAGTATTTTACATTTTTCCTTTGTTCTGATGCCATGCAGTGACACACACACAGTCAGGCTGTGCAGTCAAGCATTTGAAGTTACACACAGCCCGTTGTTTGTTCACATAGTTGGATCCCAACACTACATAATCTAAAAGCCTGTAACCTTGCCATACCAGTGACATTATTCTACTAAAGCAGTCTTTAAAATGTGTTGATGAAATGAATTTGTGAAGTCGAATTACATCTGAAAATACTGATCCAAAATGGAGATGCACATGTCACCTCCCCCCACTATCTATGTTAGTGATGTTCCTGATGAGATTTTTTTTTATTTTGTTCTCAATGACATAATAATTGTTGGAAATGTGTCTCTTTTTATCATTTATCAAAAACAGCTGATGGGCAGCTTGTAGTCACAAGGGGTGATGAGCCCACTAAACCAGAGAGAACTCAACACTGTCTCAAGGATCTTATTTAAAAAAGTTTTAGCTGCTGGAATAGCGATGACAAAGTTGAACAGAAAAATCTATCTTTGCCTGTTTTTTTTTCCTTCAGTTAAGGTCAAAATCAGTTCATGAAAGACAATCAAGTAATAAGCACAGTCTGACAAAAAAAAAAGAGATAAGAAAAAGTCAAATGCAGTTGATACATGAATATCAGAGTGATTTAGAGATCATCACGACGTCTATCCTGCTTTATATGCCGTGGCACAGCTCTGGTTCCTCCTAAATTTATGTTTAAGCGTGGTTCATCATCCCCCTGCTGGTCTTTCACTGATCAGGCATTTTGTCTTACATCCTGCCAAGATTAGAATTTCTATTTGCTCACCTCAAAACAGGCCGCATCAACCTGGCCTTCTTAACAAGTCATCATATTATGGTGTATTAAATTATTACCGAGGATAGAAGCATGAAACAGATTTGTTATTAAATCCATCCTTTGATATCATCAAGAAATCTTGTAATACTTTCTTTTTTATCTAAAACCGACATGCTCTTCCTTGTTTTGTTAATTAGTTTAGAGAGTGAATGTCATGATGGGTGACATGTTTGGCAAGCATAAATCCTCCCTAACATTACACTATGGGTTTAAAAAGGGCCAAAACTGGATTTAATTTAGGACTAGGGGTCATCAAGGTTAGCTATAGTACAGATTCTAGCTTCTCGTTGTTGGAGCAAACAATCAATCAACTCTGTGTTTCTCTGCCTCTCATCTTCGCCTGTGTTCCTGCACATATCAGGTGGAGGTCCCGTTGCCCTCAACTTTGGCTCAAAGAGCAGAGGTCCACTCCTAATGTGGAACAAGTGAAGCCAACATAGGTTGAAGGTGGTGATTGTTGTCTCATGGTGGCCAATTACAAGAAGTGGAAAAACATCAGGGTATCACTGTAGCTCACTTTGTTGATACACCACCCTGTAAAAAACCTTTATGTAGCTTCATGTTTTAATCTACTCTGATAAAACTGAATAATTGAAAGACACCTCTACAAAACACCATAGAATTCTAAATAATGCACATTGTTTATGTTCAAACGTGCTCATCAATTCAATTTCAATTCAATTCAATTTTATTTATATAGCGCCAATTCAAGAAACATGTCATCTCAAGACACTTTCCAAAGACAAATTCAATCAGATTATACACATTGGATCAGATTATACAGATTGGTAAAAAAAAAAAAAATACTATTTAAGGAAACCTGGTAGATCGCATCAAGTCTTGACAAGCAGCATTCACTCCTGGAGAAGTGTAGAGCCACAGGGAGAGTTGTTTGCATTGTCCGTGGCTTTGCAGCAATCCCTCATACTGAGCAAGCATGAAGCGACAGTGGAGAGGAAAACTCCCCTTTAACAGGAAGGTAAAACCTCCAGCAGAACCGGGCTCAGTGTGAACGGTCACCTGCCTCGACCGACTGGAGGTTACAGAAGACAGAGCAGAGACACAACAAGAGAAACAAAAAGCACAGAAGCACACATTGATCCAGTAATCTGTTCTACATTAGATGGTAATAGCGGGTGATCTGTCTTCCCTGGATGATGTCACAGCTAACAGAACGCCAGACCAGGTGTACCTACTATGAAAAAAAAAGAGAGAGAACAAAAAGTTAAAAGCTGAAATGACAACAAGCAATGCTTAATGGTGAACAGTAGGAGAACTCAGCAGAGTGAAAGACATAGACCCTGATGTCCTCCAGCAACTCATTAACACATTGCATTTGACTAAACAATTACCAACATGCTTTCTAGCTGCTAAATCCCAAAACAATGAGCAAGACAGAGACAGATGCCTTTAAACAATTCAGAAAAAAGTCCAGATTAAGATTGTATGACTTTATGAAAATTCTGAAAGGTTAACTAACAACCAGAAGCAGATTGTCAATAGGGGGCATCACAATTTTGTCAAAATTGCAAGTAAAAAGTGCAAACAGAGCAAACAGAAACTACGAATTAAAAATTCCCATATGTGATCACATAGAATGTGCTTGAATTTATATTTCTCAGCTTTCCCATTTGATTATTGGTTTATTTGAGTTTTGTTTTTTTGTAAGTCATATCTTTTACTGAGATGGGATGCTGGACAGATGAGTAATCCAGCAGCAGGCAAGAGGATGTGGATGGATTTATGTTTAATTAAAGTTCATATTGGTGCTGTAATCGCCGGTCTCTTGTATGGCACAACAATAAAAAGGAATGTTACTTATCATTTCCATTAGAGCTCCAAATATATTGACTAGGAGACTCTATAACTTTGGGTACACAATTAAGATAAAGTCAGCTAAAGTTCCTGGAACTGGTTTTGTCAGAAATAATGGAGCTATTACATTGAAGTCTGACTCCATGCTCCCTGTTTCCAGATGGTTCCCAGAGGTGAATAGTTGTGTGTAATGTGTCACACAAAACAGAGAACCTGATATTCAGCCAGACACAGTATTGAGCTTTAAAATGTTTCTTTATAAGGTGATCAGGGACCTGGTGCAGAGAGGAAACCTCTGCAGGAGAGTGCTGAAGTTCCTGATGGTGAAAACCACAGGTTGGTCTCAGCAGAGGGAGATAGAATATCAAAATCAAAGTACAGGACACAAGTTTGTGTTATACACTGGAGGCCTGTGATAAAATAAGCCTGGCAGATCCACGGGGGTAGGAAAAGTCTGTGGTATCAGTACAGATCGTGTTCAGAAAAAAAGAAGCTGATGAGGTGTCCAACAAGGGCAAGTCAAGAGAAAGAAATCCGGAAAATAAGAACTTGGTGAAAAACAGGTGAGTCAAGATTTAGATCTCCAATCTCCTTACGGTGCATATGTGAGATTATTGCCTTACATTATCTACTGAGAGTTAGCGAGAGGATCAGAGAAGACAAGGAGAATTTACCACATACAGATGAGAAAAACTTTTACTGATTTAAGAGCTTAAACTACTATATTACTGTAATAAACTGGCTGATGTTCATTCATTAGTAGAGTAAGGTCTTTATTTTCTGATCAATAGAAGCTGAATGTGTGAGTTTGTTGTTTATTTTGAATAATAATACATTTAGACTTTGATTTAAGCGGTAGCTCCTTTTTATTTTTCTCTTAGGCCGTGGGTGACATGCCCTTCTGTCTGTGACAAGGACAGGTTACAGTGGTCAGATGTGCAATATTAACTGATTGTTCAATGGGAACAGAAACGGATTGTGTTGCATTGATTGTTTTATTAAAGGTTTAAATAGAAAAAGACTGATTCACCTATTTAACTATATAATAGTGTGATTTTTAAAAATAGAGTTAATCTACAATAAAATAATTTAAAAAAACTATACCACAAGAGCATTCTATTAAATAAAACAGAGTTCAACAAACAACTATTTTATGGACATTTTTTTGTACCTGTTGTATGAGTGTATGACAATCAATCATAGCACATGTCTTGCTATTTAAATATATAAAGGGATCACTGAGAGATAAGATATGGCAATGTTAAGTAGTACATATTGTAATTTTTTTAGACTGTAGGGACAACTGCAAACTGAGTTCCTGGTAGAGGGAGATTTAGAAGCTAAAACTGTATGCCTGTTGTGTTTTTAACCTTACCATAGCTCCTCCTCTCTATTTGATCACCATATGTCCTTTTTATGAATCTGCATCTACATTAATCTTTTGCTACCTGTTTTTCAAAAGCCTTATAGTTTTATAGTTTTGCCAGGTATCAAAAACTGGTTATAAGAAAGTATTTTCCTCAGATTAAGAAGATAATACCTTCTGTGCCGTAATAGTGCAGTCCTATTTATTTACAACAAAAAAAAACAAGAAACGTAACAGAATTTGTTTGGAGGTACAGTTCACTGCAGTTCTACGCTGCCCAGAAACGAATCCTCTTCTGGATTTACACATGAGCTTTAAAGGCTATACTAAGTGTTGTTGAAAAAAGAAATATGCTCATTTTATGTTATACAAAGGTTAATCCAAGGAAACTTTTAATCATCAAACTTTCAGTTCTAATTTAAAGATGTTGTAGTTTACTTCCAAGCAGTAGAAGTTTAGTGGTTGTCAGCAATCCATCACCTGGTAAACTCACAAAGTTGCTCTGCAAATAGAGAAGTGGGAAGAGAAGAGTGAATGATGCTCATCATCTTGAACAAATGTACCTGATCAGTTTTATGAGTTGTACCACAACCACACTTTCTCACGCTGTAAATATTTTTAGGTTTCATTATCTAGGGCTTTTATACTGCATGGATAAAAACAGAAGTTGTTGGTTGTTGCGGATGAAATGTCGGATTTATACAGTATTACAGCAGGATACTGCGTCTTGTTCTCAGGTAGCGAGGTAGAGGTTGTAAGTGTAAACTTTAATTCAGTTCAGTTCGGTTTTCTGTCAGACCAACACAATATAGTACATCATTGTGGAGGGGGAATTATACATGGTCTTCTGAAAAATGTGTGTCAGGAATTTACAATAACCTCTCTTCAATACCCTTAAATAAAATACACTACAACAAGTTACCTTCAGATGTCAGCTGTATGTGATTCAATCTGGTCTTTATCGGCCTTAGAGGGTTCCTGAAGAACATTAGAGAACAAACTCCGTCATGAAGGCATCAGGCAGACAGCTCAGAGTTAAGATGTGGCAATATCCCAACCTTTGAAAGTCTCAGAGCTTGTGTTCAGTCCATCTTCTGAAATTTGAAAGAACATGTCACAACCGTAAACCTGCGCAAAAAATGTTCATCAACTAAATCTGACACACCAGACAAGGAGAGAATTAGTCCAAGAGGCCCATGGTAACTCAGGAGGAGTTTCAAAAATCCGCCGATCAGCAGGGAGGACGACTCTGTTTCATGCACTCTACACATCTGGCCTGGGAAAAGCAAGAAGAAAGTCATTGTATAAGAAAGCTATAATCATTTAAAGTCTGTTGGGGACAAAACAAACCGCTGCGTATGATTATAAAACTAACACCAAACATCCCTGCACCACATCATGCCGATCTCTAAGAATGTTGGTGGCAGCATCATGCTGCGGGGATACTCTTTCTTCAGAGAAGGCAGAGAACCTGGACCGAGTTGATGGGAATGTGGACGGAGCTAGTTACAGGGCAAGAAAACCTGTTAGAGGTTGGAAAAGACAGAGGTTTGGTCTCACAAAGGTAGTTATCCTGGTTAGGGTTAGAGGTTAGATCAAGGGACGCTCATGTGTTAGAATAGCCCTGTCAGAATCCAGACCTTAAGCATACTGAGAGTCTACAGAAATAATTAAATTAAATATATTAGAGCTTATGGTTGTAACAAAATGTAAAACGTTAAAGGCTTATGGATACCTTTACAAGCATTGCAGACTTTCAGCTGAACAATGTCAATTGTATGACAAACTAAAGGATTTGGGCCACAAACCAAATGTGACTGGATTATTAGGTTTAGAAAACTTTTTCTTATATTTCTGCCATTAATGTTGTTGAATGAAAAGCTGGACGTTTTTCCAAATGAGCGTTACAACCAAACAGAGGATGTTTCAGCCATGCTGCAGCGTCCTGATTGTTCTCACGCATGTGAATAGAAACGTCTCAGACCCGCCACAGACCTCATCAAGGCCTAATGGCTCATCTGATGAATGGAAACATTCCTCAATACTACAGGCAGAAGCCTATTTTTATCATCAGCAGTTGTTCCGAACTGAAAACGCCGCTTCGTTTTAATGAGGCTGAGGATCGGCACAGAGATCAACCTGTTTTTAAGTTTTCATTGTCGCTGCTATTTTCATGGGAAACTCTTGGCTGCTTGTGTCCTTTCAGAAAGCATCTTTATTGTTTTTCTTTTAGAAATAATCAAATCCAAGACAGGTCCAGTCATCTAATATCTAATATATACAGCACCACAGGTATATGTGATCAGAAACTGTGTTTTATTAAAGCATTTCAATGCACTCTTGGTTTAGCAGTCAGGGAGAATATAATTCATGCACCCTGGCCACAAGATTGTTGATACATTTTCAGCCGATGCTCGCACAGTGAGTGCATTCATTTCTACACCATGGCCTTGACAGCTCCTGTTATTTTTTAAGTATTTCTTGCATCCCCTCAAATAGTGAGTTGCATCTAATTTGTTTTTACGCAAATGGTCTGGAAGCATTGTTAGTAGTCTAAACAATAGATCTACAAACCTATAATGTAAGACATTTTTATCAGTCTGATCTGGTTCATCTCAGAGGTTTTTCTAATGAAATGTTGGTTTTTCATTTTACAAATGGGGCTTTGTTAAAGGCCTGTAAGTGGTTAATATCTAATTGCCGTGTCTAAATTCAGTAAAAATCCAGATAGCATCTGTAATTTTTAAACAGCTTCGATCTCAAAATGGTCATTGCAGTTTAATGAACCTTAAGCCCATCATCACTTTTGCACTGGGCGATTATTTCCACAGGACACTGAAGCGGAAGGCTGTGGTCAATGTTCCTGTGTTTTCACCTTGCAACCCCCTTATGGATGGCTTTTTTTTTTTAGTTTTGAATTAAAACATGTTGTTGGTGTGCTTCTGGGGTAACACGAGCCTTGGAGACTTACAAACAGCTTTTCACGGCAGTTTGCCTCGGTCTGAAGCAGCTTAATGTTACTGAGAGTGACGTTTCCTCAGTAGACGACTAATTCTGCTGAAATACAGGCTTCTTGTCCGGTCAGAGTTAATTCAGACAGACGTCTACAGTTAAAATACTTACTGCTGATAATAACAACTCAGAGCCCATGTTAAAATATTCAACCTGCTCCTTAAGGAAAGCTATGACAGAAATATAATGAAGGTGTGGAGCTTGAGCGTTGAGACTGATAATTGTGAAAGAAACCCAATTTAAATGTTTTCTGTGATTTTGTGCTGGGCATTCTGATAAGATTTATAAAAAAAATACAGTTTATTTTTGCCAGATTTACCTTTCTTGTAGTTGCTTTATTCCTTCATTTAACTAGATTAAAATAAACCATACATTGGACATCATCGCACCACGATTACCATGTAAAGCTGCAGTATGTTGGCATCTTTTTAGAAAAATAACTCAATTAAAAAAACCTCAAAGGTCTGAAAAAATAAAAAGACTCTGTAGCAGGGATCCTAAACCCAGTGCATGATGAGGCAGGAACAAAACTGGCTTGAAGACTAAAACAACAGAGGCATATCCGGAGACAACGAACAAAGGAACCCTGTAAGATTAGTTTTGTTGGAGAAAGGCAGACATGATCCGGGTGGGGAAATTGGCAATTTACTTGTGAACCCAGACAGAAAGCAAGCACAAAAGAGCAAGCTTGATATAAAAAAAAAAACAAATTAAAAATGAGGCTAAAGCAGAAAACATGGTGAATCTTAATTATGAGCCTTTTTGTTTTCAGCCAGAGATCTAAAAAGCCAGTTGGGTGTGTCAGAGAGATTAGGGATGCAAATTCTCATGAAACTAACGTACAGACTCTCGCTGACGAGCGGGAGCATAAAATACATTTTTCATGCATTTTTCACACTGTAATCAGATTTAGATTTCAAATAATTTTTAATCAATCATAAAATTAGTTTTTTGGCTGAAAGCATCTAATAGGTATCGCTTGAAACACAATAAAACAATGTAAAGCAGGATAAATTGTGATAAAGAACGTTTTCTGCTTTTACTTACATTATAACTAAAATGGGATGTCAAAATAATCGTTCTAATAATCAAATGAACGGACTGTATTGGGATGACAGCACTCAGTCCCTTCAGACTCCAGAACGTGTTTGTCAAAGTGAAGTCAGGTCTCTGGCCACTCCGGAGCATTAATGTTACTTCCAATCAGGAGAAACATTGTGGTGAAATTAAACAAAATACTTTAAACCACAATCTGACATGGGTATAACTTTAGACTTAACCGTATGAGCTGCTTAACTAAAAGTCAGATTATATAGGGTGTAAAAATATTTTTCCCCTGTAGAAATTTCTTCATGCACTACAAAAAGAGAACTAAAAATAAGTAACATTTTCTTGAAATTAATGTATTTGTCTTTGATTTGAGCAGGTAAATAAGATTATTTGCCAATGGAATGAGTATTTTTACCCCTAAAATAAGATAATTAGATATACTGCACTTGAAATAAGATGACGGAGATGAATTGTTCCTATTTTAAGTGCAAAAATCTTATTCCATTGGCAAATAGTCCTATTTATCTGCTCAAATCAAGGAAAAAATATTTTAATTTCAAGAAAAAAATTCTTATTTTTAGGTCTATTTTTGCAGTGTGTAATGCTTGTTATACTTTTATGCTTCAGATCATCCCCACAAGTTATTTTGGAGACAAAGATAACCTGAGAAAGTACAAAATACAGTTTTTAAATAATGATTGTGTTTGTTGAGGGGAGGGAAAAAAGGTACCCAAACCAACCTGGCCCTAGGTGAAAAAGTAATTTTCCTCTGAGCCTAATAACTGCGTTTGGGATAAGTGGCACTGCTTTTCACAAACTCTTCTTTGCAAAATGATTTTCATTCTGCCACGCTGGAGGGCTTTCAAGGATGAACAGGATTGGACTAGAATCATCCATGTGCATTTCCTTTGTGTAATGACAAATGAGTCAAAGGCTGTCTGACATGGGCACAGCAGTCCGAAGCTCCTTTCCTTCCCACGATACAGTTCTTACTGTCGACCCAATGAAACGTAAAGGAGCAGGAGCTCTAACTAGAAACCTTTCAGATCCAGCCCATGGTCATGTCCAGCAGTCAGAGAGTCTATGAGGTACCCGAGCGAGGGCAAGGCCAGACAGGAGAATCCACAAACGAGAAAACAGGGTCAAGATCAGGCGACACCAACACGACCGCTGGACAGCTACTCTCACCAGGCTCAAAGGCTACGTTCACACTGCAGCCTGAAGTGACCCAATTCCAATTTTTTTTGCTCATATGCGACCTGTATCTGATCTTTTCATGACAGTCTGAACAACACAGATCGGATTTTTTCAAATGCCACCTGGGCTGCTTGGATATGTGGTCCTGAATCCGATACCTATCTGATCTTTTCAAATGCGACCTGCGTCTGTACGGCCAGGTCGCATTCATCCGACCTGTACGTCATTGATACTTGACAATGTCACTAACGGTGGACCTGGCTATGACAAAGAGGTTGACTATTGTGCGGAAATAAACACCTGTTGCACGTCCATCCAGCGCCACGGCAACGCGTTTACTCGCTGCTATAGCCCGCCGACGATGTGTGTTCTTTACGTGAGTGCGTTCAGACGCACATAAAGGTTGCCTTTGTCATTCGAAAAATTATGAATGAAGTCCGTATTGTCATGATATTTTTCTGGGATGAACCTGGACACAGCACGCACACACAGAGCTAGTTCTTAGAGGTGAGTTTATTGAACAGGGTGGATGATGGATGACGAGAAGAACCTGAGTCTTTAAACTGATGGAGATGTAGGGTGCAGAAGCTGGCCGGCAGGAGGAGTGCAGAGTGACTGACCAGGAGGAACTCTGGAGCAGAGGACGTGAGACCAGGACGGGACATCAGAAGACCTGAGAGCAGGACGGAACGTCTGAGCCGAGGACTTGAGACCATGGAACAGCTGCTGGACCTTGAGAACGTGGAACAGCTGCTGGAACTTGAGAACGTGGAACAGCTGCTGGAACTTGAGATCGTGGAACAGCTGCTGGAACTTGAGATCGTGGAACAGCTGCTGGAACTTGAGAACGTGGAACAGCTGCTGGAACTTGAGAACGTGGAACAGCTGCTGGAACTTGAGAACGTGGAACAGCTGCTGGAACTTGAGAACGTGGAACAGCTGCTGGAACTTGAGAACGTGGAACAGCTGCTGGAACTTGAGAACGTGGAACAGCTGCTGGAACTTGAGATCGTGGAACAGCTCAGGAACCTGAGAACGTGGAACAGCTCAGGAACCTGAGAACGTGGAACAGCTGCTCGAACTTGAGAACGTGGAACAGCTGCTCGAACTTGAGAACGTGGAACAGCTGCTCGAACTTGAGAACGTGGAACAGCTGCTCGAACTTGAGAACGTGGAACAGCTGCTGGAACTTGAGAACGTGGAACAGCTGCTGGAACTTGAGAACGTGGAACAGCTGCTGGAACTTGAGATCGTGGAACAGCTGCTGGAACTTGAGATCGTGGAACAGCTGCTGGAACTTGAGATCGTGGAACAGCTGCTGGAACTTGAGATCGTGGAACAGCTGCTCGAACTTGAGAACGTGGAACAGCTGCTCGAACTTGAGAACGTGGAACAGCTGCTGGAACTTGAGAACGTGGAACAGCTGCTGGAACTTGAGAACGTGGAACAGCTGCTGGAACTTGAGAACGTGGAACAGCTGCTGGAACTTGAGATCGTGGAACAGCTGCTGGAACTTGAGAACGTGGAACAGCTGCTGGAACTTGAGATCGTGGAACAGCTGCTGGAACTTGAGAACGTGGAACAGCTGCTGGAACTTGAGATCGTGGAACAGCTGCTGGAACTTGAGAACGTGGAACAGCTGCTGGAACTTGAGATCGTGGAACAGCTCAGGAACCTGAGAACGTGGAACAGCTCAGGAACTTGAGAACGTGGAACAGCTGCTGGAACTTGAGATCGTGGAACAGCTGCTGGAACTTGAGATCGTGGAACAGCTGCTGGAACTTGAGAACGTGGAACAGCTGCTGGAACTTGAGAACGTCGAACAGCTGCTGGAACTTGAGAATGTGGAACAGCTCAGGAACTTGAGAACGTGGAACAGCTGCTGGAACGTGAGAACGTGGAACAGCTGCTGGAACGTGAGAACGTGGAACAGCTGCTGGAACTTGAGAACGTGGAACAGCTGCTGGAACTTGAGAACGTGGAACAGCTGCTGGAACTTGAGAACGTGGAACAGCTGCTGGAACTTGAGATCGTGGAACAGCTAAGGAACTTGAGAACGTGGAACAGCTCAGGAACTTGAGAACGTGGAACAGCACAGGAGTCGTGAACAGGAGTTGAGAACTTGAGTTGGGACAGAGCTGAGCAGAGCCTTAGGCAGTGACTTGAACAAAAAACAAAGCTGAAGTAAAGACTTCTGGCTGACTGTAACAAAAAACTGAGCTGACACAGGATTCTGGCAGAAACTGAGCAGTGAACACTACGGACCGGCGACGAGAACAGAATGAGGTGAGTTTATAAAGAGGTGAACACAGGTGGCAACAGATCAGGGGTAATTGCAGCCTGACAGGTGGAACCAATCAGGCTGCGCAGGGAAGAGAGAGAGGAAGGGAGGCTCAGCATGCAGCCTACAAGCTGCATCCTGACACGTATCAGTAAAGCCGCTCATGTCGCTAAAATTTGTCTCTCCTCCTTTTCGATCTTCTTAAAAAGATTGCGTTTGTAATGTGCTGGCTCCGGTTGGAGAATAACGTAAAGAACGCAAGATACGCTGCAGCATTACGATCCATGTTTACTTCCGCAAACAATGAGCACGCTTGCTACGTATGACGTCATCGCGTCCTCTACTGCGCATGCGGGACACTTATGGGTATGAATGCAGTTCATACCGGAGATCACATACAAGTCGCATATATTTGGAAATGTGAACGGACACGCAAAAAAATCCGATTTCACAAAAAAATCGGAATTGAGCATCAAGGCCTGCAGTGTGAACGTAGCCAAAGACAGTCTGGTGGCTGCTGGCTGTGAGAGGCAGGTCTCTATAGGCAGGAAAACAGGTGGAGGTGATGAGGAGAGAAGCAGGGGAATCTGCTCACGCTAATTAACAGAATGAGCCGTGCAGAAAGTGTTAAACAGCCAGCCAGCCCAGAAAACCACCGAAAGGCATGATGCAGGACAGCATGTTACATTTTAGCAGCTGTTTAAGGTGATATGATCTATTTTAGACTGGTCTGTACCTTTTCTAATTTGTTGAGGCTCAAACATAAACAATTTCTGATTTTGACATGTACTATTACTTGTGCAATGATATTAAAATAATCTTATTTGATGCATTGCAAATATCTCCTTTCCGTCACAAAGCTGGCCGTTGTTTCAGTTTGGATTTCACACAGGCGGCGGCAGCTTCACTCCCTCCTGCCTGTGCCATGGTCTGCACACAAATCAGGAGGAACAAACGGGAGATAGAGCTCAGCAGTTAGAAAATTGCTGTTATTGAGTTGAAGCTCTGTTGTGTCTCTGAAGGTTTTTTTTGCCAAGGCAAGGAGGTGGAGACGAAGTTATCGCCTCCTGCAGCTGCTGGCTGCTGCTTCTTTATCATTAAATTGTAGGTTAGTGAAACGAACGATCCAGTCAGTGTGGCTCAGGAGTGCTAACAATTTGTTTGGAACAAAGCACAACAATTATGGCAACAACTTATTCCAGGGAACATCATTTAAAGTGAATTTGGCCGTACAACATAGACGCAGTAACTGTGCTCATGTGTCTTGGTCTTTTCCACAGACTGTGTTAAATCGGGATTTTATGTGAAAGATCAACACAAAGTAGTACAAAACTGTGAAGTGGAAGAAAAGTTACATGCTTTTATATAAGATTTTAGTGCAAATTAAATGTGGTGGGCTTTTGTATTTAGTCCCATCAAGTACATACTTTTACTGTTGAACCACCTTCTGCTGTTATTATTGCAGCAAGTCTTTTGGGTTATGCCTCTACCAGCTTTGTACGTGTAGGAAATTAATATTCTGCTCATTCATCATAGCCTATGAGCGCTAGCTCAGTGAGATTGCTTGGAAATCCTCAGTGAACACCAGTTTTCAAGTTGCCATAGCAGCAGATTGTCTTCTGGATTTAGGACTGGACTTCACAGCACTTCTAGCATGGTTTAGTCTAAACCGCCCCATTGTAGCTCTAGCTGTATATTTAGTCTTGTTGATCTACTGGAAGACAGAACTCCGTTTTAGTCTCAAGTCTACCAGAAATGTCCTAATCTTTGTTTAAAAAAAAAAATCCATTCCTGCAGCAGCAGTCTATGCTTTTTTCCCACACAGGGTGTTTTGTCATAAAATATAGTCAGTTTTGACCGGAGAACCTTCTTCTGGATGTTGGCTGCGCCCTCAGCATAGCTTGTGGTATGAAACTGGATTTCATGGGCATTTCATCTTACCACTAATGACTGATAGTCGTCCTGAGAACAGTCTCCCATCTCAGTTGTGGATGTCAGTAATCAAGTTTGCTTTACAGGGGAGCTTATAAGGCCTTTTCTCATTTAAATCATCCAGTTGTGGTCTATATAAAGTGGAACTGCAATGCTTCGGTCTGAATTCATTGTTAATGTTCCTGCAGCCCCTCTTTTACTCCTTTTCTGAGTTGCATCTGAGAACAACTGGTTTTGATTCTGTCTCTTTACACGCATAAGGAGGCATTTCACAGCCAGGTTGCAGAGCATTCCACTCCACCTTGATTGGCCATGATTGGCAGCTTCAGCGTCCTTCAGCAGGACCACAAAACTGCAGCATAAAACAAAAACAAATGGAGGATTCAAGAAATTGGTAAGCCATAACTCAATGACATCAATTAGCTCAAATACTGTGAGATAATTGTTCAAAAAATGTAATAGAGAACAAAAAAATATTACTCAAACAGAATATAAATATTTGCGATCATTTTACAAATAAATGATTGCACTGAGAGACAAGGATCTGGTGAATGCAAAACCTACTAAAAGCCCTGAACAATTTTGACCTTTCTGGTCATTTTGCACAATATTTAATTCAGTGATCAACTGCAGCAGCAGGGCAGGGTGCTACGAGTTCCAACTTTTTCTGCTCTAATTGACAGCTTCAATCTGGCTCCGCCAAAACCTGTGTTATAATTAGCCACATTAGCCTCCAATCCAATGCCTTTATAACCAGTGGCGGCTGGCCAGTAGGGGGCGCTCGGGCGCCGCGCCCTTTAAATCGTTTAGATAATAAATGATTTCTGAACTGCAAAGTACTTAGAAATGTATTTATTCATACTGTGTGTCCAATAGACATGTTAGAATTTATTAAAATAGTAAATTCATAATTCTATTTAATTGCTCACATTGTGCACACTTCCTTTCCTATGTGCAGGGCGCCGGTCTAATGGGAGTGAATGTAGGCGCAGCAACTTGGGCAAGCACGTGATCTGAGGCTGACTTTTAATTGGTTATCTAGGGTTTTTCATAGGGGCGCACGGCTCTGCGTCCCGGACACACCTATTCTGTTGTGTCATTACTGGTAGAGTGTCAGTACTGGCTAATTTTTTTTAAAAACATTGTGTGATTGGACAATCCCCGATTCAACTCATTAGCGCAGCTGCAGTTCATTAGGTCGATTCACGTTTACGTTTGCAAAGTGGAGTAGTTTCAAAATGAGAGAAAATTCTGTTTTGTCTTTACAAAAAAATGCTTTTACAAAGCGTTCACTTGAAGAAAAAAAACAGGATAAAGGAGCTTGGACCGGATCGTCTTAATTTACAAATTCAGCAGCAGGCAAGTGATCTCTCCACTCCATGGTTGGACAAAGCAGTGTAGGTAGTAGTCAGCCAGTGAAGAAGCGTTTGATACTCAGTGTAGAAGACCATGAAAGGATTGCTGCAGAGGTGAGTTGTTGTGGAAAATCACTGTTACACTGGTTTATAGTAATGTTATTTAATATATTAGGAAGATGTGCGTTGTAGTTAGAAATACCTTTAGTTGTGTCTATGCTGTGTAGGTATGTTGATATAATGTTTGTCAGCAAGATATTTTATTATTTAAATTATACTGCAGTTTATGGGTAATGGGGAATAAAACATTTGGTTACTGAATTTTGTATAATCTTGTCCCACAAAAATGCTGTAACACATTTCATAACACAGCCTTAAAAAATGGCAGCAAATGTTATTAAAATCAGGAAAACAATCTAGAAGAAGTCTTTTCAGAAACTGTCACGCTCTTGAAGATCTTCATCACCACACCCATGACCACAGCAGAAGCTGAAAGGTGCTTTTTAACTCTGAAAAGAATCAAGACTTTTCTGAGAAACTCAATGACTCAGGACAGGCTGAATGCATTGGCCATGTTGTCAATGGAGAAAAGACTAGTCACATAGATGACTGACTTTAACAAGAATATAATTGAGAAATTTGCTGGGCAGAAGGAAAGGAGGGCAAAATTCATGTTCAAATAGTGTTATTTTTTAAGATTTGTTTTGTTTGTTTTTCATTTGTTTGTTTGTGTGCGCCCCCCTCAGTATTTTTAGCACCAGCCGCCACTGTTTATAACTAGACCGAGGAGTAATGGAGGGGGTGCACTGGTTTTTTCATTGCTTCACCATTTGGTAGCCGACTGAGCCATCAGAGGATTAACATTTTCCTGCGGTAATTGGTAGAGGTAGAATGGGTGGAGCACGACTGAACAGCATCTTGACAGGTGAGCTCAGAACAACAGAATATGATCACTGGGTTGTCCTTGAAGTGAATACTTGGACAGCTTTTTAAGAGTTTTCAAGATGACTGGAAGTTGGACCATATTTTTTTTCTAGAGATGCCAAGGATAACCTTTTTTAGGTTACAAATGAGTAAATTATATTTTTTTTTAAGTGGAGAACTGCCACGTTATGCTATTTTTCTATCCACCTCGTCTATATATCTATGAAAGTTTATCTTCACTTATTACAAAAATACTTTTAATCTTTTATTGCTTACTCACAGTTTAATGAATATTTAAGGAACATTGTTTTTTTTTTCCCCACACTTGTAATCTGGAATACCTGCGAGACAAAATTATCAGGCAATGTCTGATAGCGAGGAACAGAGCTGCTGTGAACACTGTTTAGTAGGAACTTCTCCGTCCGTGTCGTGTTGGAGATTTTTGGATGCGTAGTTCATGTCCTGTGACCTACTTGTCTGAATATGATAAAAAATATGGACGGCAAACGTCATGTCAGGACGACCCTCCTGCTCGTTGTGGTATATTCTGAACATTGTTTTGGAGGACTCACAGCTCGTGTTTAAGGCATTAAACTTGGATCAGGCATTCACTGAGCAGGAAACAACTGAAAAAAAATAAAGGAGACAGTGACTTCACAACAAAAATGGACCTGGGTATGCTTTGCCTCAAATGTTACAGCAGCCCTGTTTCCTGCTATCAACACAAACATCGTCCAATAAAGTGATCTTCATATATCTGACAAGACTTGCTGTTTCACAAAATACTCTTAATTCCCTCACATTTAAATATGCCGACATGTGTTGGAAGACTTTCTGTTATTAATCCATAATTTTATGATTGCTCAGTCCCACTGCCTTCTCCTGCCCACTGAACGTCGAGCACCTTGTGCATTGTGCAGGTCAGTGAGCGATTGAGCTCAGAGACACGTCTCGTTGGCTGCCAAACACGAGGCTAAGAAGCTAGACTCTTTTCAGGGCAATCTCGCTGTGTTGTGTAGATTTATTAAAGTGTGGCGGCGGTTTTTCATGCTGATGTCTATAATGATGATGTTGCAGAGCAATTTAACAGAAATATTGCACTCTGCTTCCAGACAGAAAATAACCTGCAAGGTATTTTAATGAAAGCATGCAACAATCTATCCTTTCATGTCTGCCATGGTTGTTTCTTTTAGAGCCTACAGGCTCTTCAAATTTTATGTTGCATTACTACATGCAGGGAAACAAAATATGCCAATTTTACACTTAGCAACGCCACAACAGCAAGAGTGATATGTTTATTTTACAAAAGAAAATGTTCATGAGGTTCCAAAACAAGTTTCACAAGAAGCTCAAGGACAAGACAACAGGAGCTCAAAACAGCAGTAATTACACAATAACGCGATAGTCACAAAATATTGAGAAAGCAGTTAAATTCTGAGGTCTGCAGACAAGAATATTCTAAAATAAATATGTTTTGCCATTTTCTGCAAAGAGAAAACTATTTCAACGAGCCTCAAAATGAATTTCTTTTTTGTTATTATTATTCAAATGCTGCCATTTGTACATCAAAAACTGAATAAATTTGCAGCTGAATCTTTTGGCACCACCTTAAAGATCCTCACCCTATGGAGGTTGAGAGGAAATGTAAACAAGCTGAAAGATTAACTGAGGCGGTCATTGATTAATGACCGCCTCAGAGCATATCAAATGTCTGAAGATACAGATACAAACATCTAAATGATATACATAGGCAGATACAAGTGTAAAATACAGTAATTGAAGGAAAATTACTATTTACTAAAAACACATTCACAGTATATAAGTGAATATAAATACAATGTAAATTCATATCACAAACATCATGAAGATGCAGAATAAAGAGAAACATACAACACTCAGTCATTTAAAAGCCAGAAGAGTTCCTGCAGAGAAAGGTTAATGCAGAAGGATCCATTCCATGACACAACCCCTATTTTGCTTTATTTCCACCTTCTATGGACTAACCTGATCCAATTACCATGGGCCAGTCAGATCATGAATAAGGTCATGTTTAATGATCAAACTGTCTGATTAAACTACACATTGATACCTATTGTCGATGTATTTTTGGCCATTTATCAGCAGCACCCGCAGCCATGCTGTCACATTTTTGCCAGTTAAATTTTTCCAAATCATGGCCCATTTTGAGTCCAAGTCTCCCAAAACGTTTAGACACATGCAGATATATTTTGTTGATCTAATGAGTCTGAATTTCCTGGGTGACCAGCCAGCTCCTAGAAGAGTTGTAACTGTCAAGATGTCATTGATTCCATCAATCTCTTCTACTTTGGCAACATAGTCTTAAATTAATGTCGGTAGAATAACATAACGGCCATTTTTTAAGACTTTGGCACTCCAGCAAACAACCTGAGTGTCATCATCCACACATGGAGAAACATAGAAAAGTGGTGAGCCTTCCCAGGAGCGGCCTGTCTACCAAAATTACTTCAAGAGAGCATTGACGAGTCAGCCAAGAGAGAGCAAAATAATCAAAAACAGCTTAAACTACACAGCCCTCACTAGCTAAGGTTCATGTGCATGATTCAATAACAGGAAAGAAACTTGGTGAAAATCACGTCCAAAAGAGTTTTGTACGTCAAAATCACGACTTATCAAACAGAACACAAAGGCATGTCTCACATTTACCAAAAACAACTTGGTGGAAACATTCTTGATGGAAAGGTGTCTGTCCTATTACATCACACACAGAATTACATTTATAAGAACATCATAGGGGGAGTGGTGGCCTAGTGGTTAGAGCAGCGTGTTTGCATTCTGAGACGGCTGCAAGTACCGGGTTCAAACCCTGCAGACTGCCACTATGGGTCCCTGAGCAAGACCCTTAGCCCCAGAGATTCCCCCGGGTGCCGTAAGCCGCCCACTGCTCAGTCAGGGATGGGTTAAATGCAGAAGACAAATTTCCTTAGAATGTACAATTGCAATGAAAATAAAGATTTCTTATTCAAACGACACTCAAACATGGTTGTGATAGTCTGGGTCTGCTTTGCTGCTTCAAGTCCAGAGCAACATGCTTTCAGTAATTGCACCATGAATTCTGCTCTCCACCAGGAGAATGTCTGACCATTAGTTTCTAAGCTTAAACATTGACCATCTTGGCTTATGCAGCAGACAGCAAGTCCAACAACAGGATGGTAACGCTCAGAAAACCTCCAATGGAGACTGAATTTAAAAAATCTGTGAAGTAGAGCGGGCCGACATTTCTGCACAAGGGATGTAAAAGACTTGTTGCTATTTATTATGATACACTTGAAGGCAATCGTTGCAGCTAACTATGGCACAAGCAGTCATTAGATTTTTACGGGTAATTACTTTATCAAATCCCCAGGTTGGTTGGGATAGCTTTTTCCCTAAGTAAATTAAATCATCAATGTAAACCTAATTTTTGTATTTAATTGGGTTAACTTTGTCAGATATAAAAATTAATTTGGTGAGCTGAAAATTTGGAGGTAAAAATAGGGGAAAGAAATGCAAAGGGGAAATATGATTTCGGAGCCCTGGACTGGCACTCTTTTTACACTCCCCAAAGCTAATATTTAAAATAAATGAATTAATTAAACAGACTGCATATCAAAAGGCTCTCGGTTTGTGATAAATAGGATAGCTTTGAAGCCTGGAGTAAATATCAGGGCTTGAGAGTGACTTTCTTCTGCAAATCTTCCTTTAATGTACATTTTAATCATTACCATTTTAATATTACAGCTAAATAAGGTTGTTTTTATTTTTGCTAAAAAAAAAAGCACCTTATATTAAAAATGCCTGTTTCTCCAGGAATAGAGTTTATTCCTGGAAATACAGATTCACCTCCTGTTAGCATAAATGGAAACTGCACCTATTCTTCTTCGCTAACTGCCAACCTTGGCTTCGTGCTCTTATAAAGATTGTTTCTTGTTATGCAATCCTTCTTTGTTTGTTGGTTACCCATAACTTTTACTTAGCAGTGAAAAGGAACAAACTAATTACGCTCTTACAGTTCTTTCTTCATCCCTTCAAGTCTTGAACTAAAAAATTGGAAATGTCCAATTTTCCCTCAGACTTCAGCTCGGAAATGATGGTCTTCTGTTTGTCTGGATGCCAAGGTTTAAAATGAGCACAGACAAGCAGCGTATATCTGCAGGCTGGACTCAAATAATGGTTTAAAAAAAAAAAAAAACAGAGGTGGAACCAAAGCTAGGCCCACGGTTTTAATAAACCCGTCATGTGACAAATGAGGACGTTGGTGCCATTAGTGTATTAAAAAAATAAATAAGTTACTAAACACTTGCCAGGTGGATCTCTGCACTGTGATTTCTCTGCTGAGAACAATGAGGCTGCAGACTGCAATTTCATTTTCTGTGCATTAAACTGTCTCCAGCAAATGAGAGTAAAGTGTTGGACTCTAAGAGTCTGACACCACCTCACAAAGACGCCAGAATATTAGCTTTCAAAATGAGCTATAGAAAAGAGAGTGGATATGTGGAAAAGTCATGGATTGGTTAACAGTATCAACATATAAAACCATCATGGTTTCAAACCAGCTAAAATGTGCCACCCTAAGATTCCAACGGTTTAAATCCATTAAATTACATTTCACAGAAAAGCCAGAGTAACACTAGTTAACTCCAGCTAACTGGAGCATGGAGTACCATCTCGCCCAACCCTTCCCCACCTATTGCTGTGCATAGCCAGTCAGCTGGCTGAAAGAACACTACCACACCTATCCTGGCTTGAAAGAAAGGAAAATGTTTGCTGCTATTATGGGAACCAATCAGCTACAGCGGCAAGTGATGAGCCACCTGGGCAGACAGCCACTTTCAGTGTGTTGTATTCCCACTGCTGCGGGATAAAGAGCAGAAACTGTTGAATACTTCTAATACTTCACACAAAAGTCATGTTCAGGTGTTTGTTCTCTACTTTAGCATAAGTGTCAAAATAACATAAAGATAATAAAATAATCATGAACTCTGTTGGAAATAAGGTTTTTCCATTTTAAACTAAAGTAGTCAGTGTTGCAATGTTTTTACTTTTAATACTGTTCTGTCAAACTATTTCTTTCTGAAAAGAATATTGTATCCCAGAATATTGTATCAACTTTCAGAAAAGGAGGGTTTTTCTTTTGACGCTTAAATGGTGTTGTTCCAACAAAAACTGACTGGTGATGTTTTTGGAGACTAATCTAACGTCTCTACATATCCATTTAGACACAAAGCACAACTTAATTGGACCAAAATGCCGTCAGTCTCAGTAACTGCAGTAAAATCAAAACATTCAGATAAGTGAAAAATCCTATGCAAGCGTTTCTCTCAAGAAAAGACTCTCGGAAACATGCTGCACTTATCTGGAGGAGCCACATTACTCTTTACCTAAAAAGCTAATCGCCAAGATTTCCGTGTAACAGGGCAAAGGTGCACTTTGGTAGTAAAGGATTTTAACTCGTTCTCCAAAGTCAATGGCACCGGATTATCTTAATGGTGGCAACCCGTGTCTAAATGTGTCAATTCCATTTTTACTAGTACTATACATATCAATCAGTAACAAAGTACTTGTCAACTCTATGAGCATAAATGTTAAACATTTTCTGTCAAAGGTTTGTGGACGTCAGCTCATTCCGTCTGAGTATATTCAGTTCAAGATTGTACTTCAGGTGTCTCTCTGCTCAAAATTATTCGTTGCCCTCTCTCCCCAACTCATGTTGAACATCAATCATTTGTGCCGCAGAGACCTTCCTGCTGAAATGTCATCACACTTATTAGGAGATCTCCCCCGGTCCTGTTCCTCAACGTGCAACAGGCAGCCAGGAGGTGAAAATTAAAAAGGCGGGACGTCACTTGGACTTCTACCGGCAGTCTGACAGGCCTTTGAGACTGATGTACAGGGAGCTGACCATGGTGGTCTCCTCCTGCATGGACTCCTTCAGCTCTGGCTCGTCCCCACACAGCAGGGCGGCGAGCCTCTCGGGGAGCTTCCCGCTGAAAACCATGTAGATGCAGGGGTTCACGCAGCTGTTCAGGCTGGCCAGCAGCATCAGGATGGTGAAGGTGGCCGCTGGGAAGAGAGGGAGGGAAAGCCTAATGTGTTTTTCTTCAGAATTACACAAGTTTATCATTAATGTACAAAATAGTGTAGTGCTAAAATCTGACTGTTCAAGGGTTTGAAAGGTTTTAGAAATTTCAATGTGATTGCTTTGAAATGACTGGTGTACCTATTGCTAAGTGTTACTTTTAAATTCCTCTATGCAGCATTTAAGATGAAGTTACTTTGCAGGTAAATCTGGATCCCAACACCACATAAAAGTGAAATTTCACAAGGAATATGCAGAAAAAGCCTGATTTTATACACACACACACACACACACACATACATACATACATACATACATACACATATATATATATATATATATATATATATATATATATATATATATATATATATATATATATATATATATATATATATATATACAGACTGGCGACCTGTCCAGGGTGTACCCCGCCTCTCGCCCAGTGAACGCTGGATATAGGTACCAGCAACCCCCGCGACCCCATGAGGGATTAAGCGGTTTGGAAAATGGATGGATGGATATATATATATATATATATATATATATATATATATATATATATATATATATATTAATCTAGCTCAGCTCCTCTACCAGAGGCCTGGGAGCTTGAGATCTTAGGATCTCAGCTGAGATTGCGCTCCTCTGGACTGAGATGTCTGATGTTTCTCCAGGTGTCTGTTGGAGCCACTTCTCCGGAGTGGGGGGGGGGTTACTTCCCCGAGTGCTCCGATGACCACGGGCAAATCTGTACTTCCCTTGGTATTTCTCCAGTTTCCCGTGTTCTTTTTTTCTGATGTTTCCATCATTTGGAAGAGAGTACCATGGTAACTCTGGAGGAGCTGCAGACATCCACAGTTCAGGGGAGATAATCTGCTGATTCTATAAAACTACCGTCTTGGGGGGAGGACTGAATACAAATGCATGCCACACTTTTAAGATTTTTTTTAACTTTAAAAAAACATATTTAATCTCCATTCTACTTTATTTTGCACTTCCCCGTGTTGGCTTAACATGTGAACTGTTGAGCTTTGAGAAAAGGAGGCGACAACATGTGTGAAAGCTCAAGACAAAACAAGGCATTCCATCAAATGTTCTTGTGAGCTCATTTATCTCACACTGGGTGGGCGCTTTGACGTCCCAGACAGACCAGAGCTGCACGGTGAAGAATGGCGCCCAGCAGATGATGTAGGCCAGCACGATGACCACGGTCATCTTCACCGTCTTCACCCTGGCCTTCGACAGCCCCGCCACGCAGCTGGCCCGGGACGACAGCGGCTTGGTCGCCGGCTGCCCGGCGTGGTGCGTCTTCATGTGGATGCTGGCGTGCACGGTGTGGCAGATGCGCACCTGGCACACGATCACGATGAGAATGGGCAGGACGAATATCACCAGAGTGGTCCAGGTCACGTAGGCTCTCAGGCCCCACGGCCGGACGAACTGACCCCAGCAGTCGTACACGCCGGGCGCGATCTCCACCCGGGAGAAGATGAAGACCTGCGGCAGGCTGCCGACGAAGGAGACGCACCAGGCGGCGCACACCGGGCCGTTCCAGCGCGCTCTCCTCCTCTGGAAAGTCACCATGGGGTTGCAGATGGCTTGGTAGCGGTCGACGGTCATCACCACGATCATGTAGGTGGAGGCGAACATCCCGACCACCTGCAGGTACTTCACCAGGCGACACAGCGCGTCCGGACCGACGAACCTGTCCGTGATGTCCCACATGAGCTGGGGGCACACCTGAAAGAACGTGACCACCAGGTCGGCGACGCACAGGTGGAGGACGAAGACGCGCATCCTGGAGAGCTGCTTCCTCCGCTTCCACAGCACCAACAGCAGCCCGAAGTTGAGGAGCCCCGCGGCGATGAAGATGATGGAGAGCAGCGCGATCTCCAGGCGAGCTAGACGCTCATCCCGAGGGTCGTCCTCTGAGAGGACAGTCTCCAAACTGGTGTTACTGGTGTTCGCGCTGGACCAAGCCATGCCGTCACTCCAAACGCTGCCCAGGGGGGCTCAACACCATGTGGGCAGCGCGGGTGACGCGGGGCAGAAACATCTGATTGTCATAAAGCCGAAGCAGACAGGATGAAACTCAACAGGAAAGTCAAAAGATGGCTGTAAGATCACAGATCACTTTGTCCAACCACTGGTCCAAACAAACTGGAGAGAGGAGAGGAGGGAGCTGATGGCTTTATATCTCATCCGTGCAGGAGGGAGGAGCAAGCTCACAGAATGCAGTAACCATTTCCAATAGAAGATGGAGAGAGAAGGAGCAGGACACCAAGCATGGACAAATAAAAACCCAAGGACCTTTAGTAAAAGTAGAATGTAAGAGTTTTCTGTACATATAGCAGCTCTGTTGCTCAGTTTCTTTCCCTTTTTTAAACTATGAGCACAATTTTCAGTGTCCTGCAAAGGTGGCCGCAGGCTTTCCTCTACTTGTCACGTTACAACCAGAACCTTGGCTGTATTTTATCAGGATTTGATTTGATAGACCAACTCAGAGTGTTACACAATTGATAAGTGTGGAACCAAAATAAAAATGTCAGCGATGAGGACGCATTGTATTCAGCCCTCTTTACCCCGATGACCAAATGTACCCAAATAAAATCAGTACAACCAAGTGCCTTCATTAATGAGCGAAAATAAACTTCAGAGACATCCAGCAGCCCGAGAATAAATACAGCTGCTGTTTGGTCCACACAAAAATTGCTAAGGTGTAGCAAATGCATGTGCTCAGTTTACTCTGACGCCCTTAAAGGCACTTCAGGGCAACTGGCTGCCTTCTAAAGGTCAACTAATTAGACTATGTGTGGCTAATTTAGTTTCAGGGCAAATGCTACTATTGGGAAGGCCTCAGAGGTTTGTTGGAGAACAAACCTCTGTGGACATGTCAGGAGAATGATAAAACAAACCTACAAAGACATGGTCGAGCATGTACACTAACAGGCCGGGCAAGAGGAGCATTATTCAGAGAAGAGTATCATGGTAGCTCAGGTCAGTTGTTGGGTTTAAATAATCCTGGAAGAAAACGTGAGAGGCTGTAATAAACCTCAGACTGGGGGAGAGCTTTATTTCCCAGGAGAATTAAATCTACAGCCACAGCAACAAGGGAACGGTTCAGATCAAACGGCATTCATGTGTCAGAGAGGTCCGATCAAAGGCCAGACCCAGAAATACAACTCAGACGGCAGCAGAAAGTGGTTAAACAGAGAACCGGGCAGCTGAATACAGGTGAGTGCCACGTTTCTCAGATTTCTATTCGGAAATCAAATAAAAAAAAAACCCATCAGATTCAAAGGGGCATGGATACTTTGCAAGACACCATCTCTGATGTTGCGTTTTATTCCAGCAGAAAGATCATCTCCTGTCCCATGTTTTTATTTTCCTTCAAATTAGGTTTAATAAACCATATTTTCTTTTTTAACCAGAAAAAACTTTAAAGTTGGTTCACATGTTAAAATGAGCTGCTGTTACACGTGTTCACAAGCCGATGGCTGCCTCTCCAGATCTCCAAAAATGGCTAAGAGGTAAAACATGATAAATCCCATGCTTGTGTCTCCTGTAGTGGACTTTGACAATATGCATCAGCTGCTCAAACCATATTTGGCAGCAGTGCAATTATAAATTAACACACAAAAAAAACTTTACTCATCAGATCTTTTAAATCATCTTCCCTTCATCTAAAATAAAGAGAATAAAGGAAACAGCCATTTTAAGCAACATAAAGAAGCAGTTCCTGTTTTATTTGGCTGATTTAAGGCTTGACATGACTCAGCAGTTCATCTTTGTCCATTTGGTATCGACTTTTCTTCCAGATGTCGCGCAGCGTCTGCAGGGTGGCACCGATCTCCTTCCCTGAGGTGACGCCCAGCTTCCTCAGATCGTGGCCGCTGACGGGGAAGCGGGGGACGGACCATCTTTGGAGCTCCGACAGCAGCTTCTCTTCGCCTTGATACTTCAGCAACTCGCACACTTTACTCTGAGAGTCCGGCTCCCGGCTCTGAGGGGACACAGCATGACTAACATGTCAGTCCAGCTCAGACTTCTTTTTGTTAAACTGTAGTGTGACAAATATCTAATATGATTTATATAACAATTACAATAGCTGTACATAATCTGCCGGGGTTAGTTAAAGTTAAGATGATTATTTTCGCTCTGCTTGTGGACAGAACATATAGTGAACTTCACATTTCTCGGTATCGCCGGTACAGAGGAGGTAAACGCTCTGAGACTGTACTTCAACCAAAGAGGAACGTATTTCAATGGAAAAAAAAAACAACAACAAAAAAGTTCATTTTCTAAGTGGGCAACAAATCCCACGTTAACAATTTACTGTTTTTAGCACAATTCCAAGTGACCCCAGCTGGCGATGTCTGTCCAACCCAGCTTTCCCAACAGGACATCACTTAGTCCTCTCATTTAACAATAGAGCATAGACACAAAGGGATCTTTGATCTTTTCTCTTTGCACAGTCTCTTTAGATGAGTCATCTAACTTTTTTCCACACAAGCCCAAATGGTCATGTTGAAATTACTCGTGGGCCACCAAAGAATTACCTGAACTTTGGAGAAAATTCAGAGCGGACCAGATCACTCTAAAGCAGAAATGTCGCTTTAGATTGTCTTGATAGACAGGTTGAGATCGGGGCCTGCCGGAAAGGAATGATCAGGGCATAAATTGGGCTAAAATTCCTGCCGTGTGAACCAAGCTTTACAAGAAGGCCTTTGGAGGGAAATCAGGCCCACAGCATGCCAAATCCTCCACTATCCCCCACAATGTACATGCTAGGGTTACATGTACTCTCTTTACTACAGAGGTGCCATCCTCCTTTGCTTTACTCCACTAAAAGGTTTGGTGTTTGCAAGTTTAGACCTTAGTTCCTCTGACCAAAGCGCAGTTTCGGATAAAATCCCAGCAGAGCAAAGAAAACTCCACATGTTTACATTAGTGATGGTTGGACAATAAAGTGTTAGTTGTGGCATCACTCCCAATCAATCGTTTTGCCTGCAGATGGCATCCGATATTTGTTGTGGAGACCTATTGACCCCAGGATGCTCATTGCTTCAGATCTCCAACAGTGAACGTTGGACATTAGTTTACATCCCTGATCCCATCGCCATCATCCTGCTCACTGTGCTTCGTGGCAACATTAACATCAGCCTTTATCCGGCTGTGGTGGAAAATTTTATTGATGTATGTAACTCTGATCATATCTTGTCTAGATGCACTAGCATAACCTTCCCGTGTGAAAGAAGCTCACCTGCTTACAGATTTATTGTTGTGCTTTCTTTAACCAAGGACTCAGAGAGGAGTTGCGTTAGATAAAAACTGGATGGTACCAGTTGGTGCACTCCTATTTTCTCAGATGAAGACTACTCCCACTTCCTATGTTAACCTAGAATGTAATAAAAGTGTAGGGTGCCCTTTTCCTCTCGCTCTGTTTACTGAATGCTATGGGACACTCAAACGCTCTATGCCTTTGAATAAAGTTGCAAAGACAAAGATGCATCTTTCTTTAATTACTAGTGTGCTTTCCTTCCTGATAAAGATTCATATCCACCACACGGCCCAGTGGGCAGCGGCTAAAAGGCCTGTGTGAGGTCCCGTCTACACCCTGAGGGAAGTTAATAATTACTAATTCAAACTTTCCAGAAATGCTGATCAATTTAGGAATAAAAAACAGCTTCAGTTTCATTTATTTTAGAGATTGTTAGGGGTGTCAGTAATTGTGCTATCTGTGATTTTGTTCTAATTATTTCTGAGACATTTCTTTAAAATAATCATATCAAAGAAATTCAGCCCTCTGAATTCCCCCCAAAATTCAGAGGTATTTGTGCCAATCTCAAACCTTTTGTGTTGATGTATAATCAAAATCCTCAACAGATGAAAGGAAAATTTGACTAAACCTATTTTGAATAAAAGCAAAAGGTGTCTAAATCTGAATAGACCTCTGAAGGCTGCAATCAGCCACACAAAGAAAATGTAGAACAGTCACAAGAAAATAGGAGTAATTGTAAAGTTAGTGTCCTGTTCAGACAGAAACCCCCATCAGGCCGCGTCTACTGACTTACATCGATAATAAAGTCGGTGAAAGGTTTGATGCTGTCGGGCTCGTCGCGGCTCCTGCAGAGCCCCCGTCTGTGTCTGACTAGGAAGAGAGCCAGCGTCTTCTCCTCTCTGGACACCTTCAGTCGCAGATCCATCTTTTCCACGTCCTCTGGGCTGTGGAACAGAGCGGCCAGGATGGTCATGGGTTTGGGAGCGTGGGCTCTGGCGTTCTGCCACACGCGCTTCATCTGGTCGACGTCGCCACCTGGAGGCAAACCTGAGGTGCAGCAAGGAGACGAGCAGGACTGAAATGACGAGAAGCTCGATGAGGAACAGATGTGTGTGCTATAAAAATAAAAACTTCATTTACCTGGAAAAAATGTTGATTAAAAACTCAAAATCAAACTAAATTTTCTACATATTACTCGTGTCATTATTTCTACATAAGGCAGGTTTTAATGATGGATGGGCAAAGCACCAAACTTATGAAAGGAAAAACAGATGGAGATGCAACTTTAAGACAGGATAGAAAAATAAATCTGGTAAAACAAATGTTCTTCCAGCTCCATTATCTTTTCCCACACTTTAATCCAGAAGAAGAAAGCACTTAATTTTATAATACTTTGATACTGAACCGCATAGTTACAATGACTTTAAACAATCTGTTTTAGCTTATAGTATCTTTTTTAAAGGCCCGTCTAAAAGTATGCTCTTAATATTTGTATTTTCTGATCTAATCTCTGCCAGCCCTCTCACCAATGTACTGAGCCAAGTCCAGATCATAGATGAGCTCCAGCAGATGGGCAGCATGGTTACCACACACCATCTTCTTTAGCTCCACCCAGATTCTTTCTCCTGATATGGCCGCCAGTCCTCGGCCGTTTTCCCTGATGGCAGCCAGAGTCTCAGGCTCGTGCTCATCGGGCTTTAAAGCCACCCTGCCATAAAACCTGGGATGAAAGCACAGGTCTCTGCTCAGTCGCTCTGCTTCTCATACACTGCCGCACATGATGGCTGAAGAAGTCAGGATGCCTACCTGAAATATCTCAGTATTCTCAGGTAGTCTTCCTGTATCCTCTGCTCGGCGCTACCAACAAACCGGACCTTGTGGTTCTGGAGGTCTTCGTAGCCTTTGAAATAGTCGTATAACGTTCCGTCCAGCCCTGCGAGACGCAAAGTGGAGAACCTGGCTATGGATTTCTATATACAGAGATTGTAAATGCGCATTAACAGAGTTGGTCTTCAGTCTGAGAGGAATTACCTAAAAACATTGAGTTGATGGTGAGGTCTCTCCGCTCAGCGTCTTTCTGCCAGTCGGTGGTGAACTCCACCTCTGCGTGCCGTCCATCTGTCTGGACGTCCACTCGCAGCGTGGTCACCTCAAAGTTCTCATTGTGCAGCTGAGGAAGGCAGAAGTGAAGAGACTTGAAGGCACAGGAACGTCTGGCCACTTGTGACAGCCAAGCTTCATCTAAATCAGTTACAATGTCTTGAAAACTTCATTCAGGTTGTAAGCTGGATCTCATAAACGATGTCTGTCCAGTACACACAGCGGTACATTTCAGATCCTCACAATTTTGAGAACTAAGACTTAAAGTTGACCAAAACACAAGTTGTAGTTGCTTGGATTTAAATCTTACATTGCTGCCTGCATCGATCACCATGGTATATCTGTGCCTGCAGGCCAGCAAACTCTTTTGACCCAAACTCCACAGACCACCCACCCAGTGCGATGGTTCAGCAGAACTACAGGCTGACTGAAAAGAAAAACTGAATTTGGGGTTTTCATTAGCTGTCATCTATAATAAGCAGATGAACACAAACAAACACTAGAAATCAATCCCACTGTGTGCAATAAATCCATGTCATTTTATGAGTGAACATGCTTTTTAAGGATAAGCTTTTTGATTAGAATCCAGCTCAACGCGTAGTGGAGCCTCGAGCTATGAGCTAGCTCATCAACGCCTCCATCCCATCATCATGATGCACCGCACAGAAGTCATTTTCAAACCTCATCATGCGCAGAACTGATTTAATGTAACAACAAACTTTGAAATGAGCTCAAAGTTGGGCTGTAACGTAACCCTCATGTGAAACATCAGTTTACTTTATTTCCCTTCGCCTCAGTTGTCCCATAACCTCAGACTGATGTTCCATGGGAGTCGGTACGGCTGCGGCCGTCTGGATGGGATGAGTTGGGGCCAAGCATCGAGGTGCTTGAGGAATGTGAGGCGGCACACACACTGCGTTATGGGCTTCAATGATGCTGCTCAATCTCTCTGAGAACATCAGCTCAGCAAGGAAGCTGTCTGCAGCCCAAACGCCAGAAACCAAAGGCCATAAACGGCAGTGGAAGAAATGAAGCTGTAGCAGCAATGATCCAGCTCCTGATTACGGCCAGATTTTATTCCACCAGTCCGTCTTCTCGTCCTCACCTCCCTCCCTCCCTCCCTCCCCCCGAGGCTTGTGCTGGAGGCAGTTTCAAAAGATAATGAATAAACTGCAGCCTAGAGTTGCTCCTCAGGATGTTTTCTGCCACCAAGCTTTCATTTTCAAAGGAGGTTCATTAAGTATCATGTAAATTATCTACTGTTGTACAATCTGCAGCTGTTAGTTATCCTTTCGGTTGAATAAACAATAAAATAGTTTTTTGGGTTGATAAAATAACTCAGAGTTCATTGACTTGTGTAACATCTTGAAGCTGCAGCTTATAGATGTTGCAGTGATTCATTTCCAGTCTGATTGAAGGAAACACTAAATATCTGTACAGAGAACATGAGAAAAGTCTCAGATCAAGCTGATATCAAACTAAAGCTTTTTACTATTTATCTATGTGATAGAAAATAAGTCAATTTATTAGATTTAATAAGCAAATCCCCGAATTGTAAAACTAAATGTAAGATAAAATAGCAGACGTTACAACCTTCTTCAGATGAGCATGTTTTTTCTTGATTTTGGGAATTATTGATATAAAATTTGCTTCTGTTCATCTGTGATTTTATGAAATATGTCCTGTTTATACCGGATGGCCTTTTGCTCCTTGTCCAGCCGTTATATTCTTTTTTCCCCTGACTGTACGCTTAGTCTTGAATTCTTTAAAAAATCCTTAGTTCAGAGTCAGTAATTAATAGTGGAGCAGCACCACTTAAAGGAATAGTTCAAGATTTTCTAAAGTGACTTACATTGATAATAAAATCGTCAATTATTAATTTAATGAATCAGCTAATATCTCATCTGCGGTAGATGGTGCTCTAGAGGCTGGACGTCTGTAATTAGTAATTAGTAGGAAACCAGATTTACTGCCCAGCAGGTTAGGGGCTAAGAGCAGAGTGGAGGTACATACCTGGATAAAATCATTGGTACCCTTCTCTTGATGAAAGAAAAACCCACGATGATCACTGTAATAACTTGACAAAAGTAATCATACATTAAAAAAAATACTGGAAACGAACCAGTGAAAATCAGACATTGCTTTTGAATTGTGGTTCAACAGAATAATTTAAAACACAAACTAATGACTGGAGAAAATATATCCCTATGGTCAGAATTTGACCATAGGGATATATTTTGTCCAGTCATTAGTTTGTATTTTAAATTATTCTTTGACCATAGGGACGTATCTGTCAGTCTATTCAAAGAGTTCTTGTTGTCACTGAGCTGTTTGGTGACATATAGTGGACTGCACTGAGCAAGGATTACAGGAAGTCTTCTTGTGAATACAGTCACACATATTATTCAGAGGTTTTAGGTCCACAGGACTGTAGTCAACCTCCCTGGACGTGGCTGTTGGAGGAAACTTGATGACAAATTGAAGAGAAAGACCATATGAACGGTAACCAAAGAGCCCAGAAGAAATAAATTAAAGTCACCTCCAAGGTCAGGGTACATCAGTGTCAGATCTCATCATCAGTCACTGTTTGAGCCACAGCGGATTTCATGGAGACACCACTGTTGAAAGCAAACAATAAAAAGCTAGACTGGAATTTGCCACAATGCATGTTGTGAAGCCACAAAGCTTCTGAGAGAACTTCCTCTGGACAGATCAGACAAACCTGGAGCTTTTTGGTAAGGTACTCCAGCTCCATGTTCACTGACACAAAAATAAAGCACCTGAAGAAAAGAGCACTGTCCCTACTGTGGAACATGGAGGAGGCTCGGTTCTGTTCTGGGGCTGCTTCTCTGCATCTGGCACTGGGTGTCACAGATCTGTGAAGGGCTCAGTGTAATAAGACTATCAAGGCCTTCTGGAGAGAAATATGCAGCCTGGTCTCAGTAGGTTACGGGTCTTCCAACAGAATAATGACCCAAAACACACAGCTAGAACTACCCAAGAACGGCTAAGAACTAAATATTTGACTATTCTGAAGCGGCCTCCTATGAGCCCTGATCTGAATCCCTATAGAGGCTGAAACGCAGCGCGTGAGAAATCACTCTCCAGTCCTGAGACGACTGGAGCAGTTTGCTCACGAGGAGCGGGTCAGAATACCTGTGGACAGGTGCAGAGGCCTCATGGACGGTTACAGAAACTGACTGCCTCAAAGGGTTGTGCAACAAAGTATAAAGCTACAGGTACCATATTTTTCTTTCCAGGTCTGTTTCATTAGTTGTTGTTGTTTTTTTTTTTTAAATGATTCTGTTGAACCACAATTCAAAAGCAACGTCTGATTTTCACTGGTTCATTTAAATGTTTATTACTTTTGGCAGTTTCAGGTTATTGCAGTGATCATAGTAGTTATTATTTCATTAACAGTTGTACCAACTATTTTTCCAGGTGTACATCGTATTAAAACAGCCACAATCTCAAATATGTTTTAAGGGATTATGCAAACGGTATTTTATAAAGCTTTATGGTGTCATCATGCTTCCATTAGGCCGGTATTTTAATGCAGAAGCAAATGATTATTTAGACAGGAAATGGAGGTAGTAGTTGGTGTGCAACCAGTGAACTTCCTGTGTGGAACGTGCAGAAGATGAAATGTGTTTCCAGGAAATATAACAAGATGTACAGATAAAATAAAAAATGAATAAGTAAATAAAATCAACAGGTTATAATATTTTTGTTCTTATAGCGCTTTACTTTTATATAAGACGGTTACTCTGACCAAAAATACTTTCCATGTTCCGGTCTAACTACGTGTTTCACAGCAAAAGCTCACTGGTGCTGCATCACCTCCAGCCCATCATTCCCTGTAAATATTTATTGGCAGGGTGCATAACCAATAAAGTCTTTGGGACTGGAGCTGTTCTCAGGCGGTAGAACTCTGCTTTGGCCCAGACTAGCTGCTAGCTTCAGGACCAGCTTTAGTTAAGCCTAAAAGTATTCAGCCCACTGCCAGATTTAGGTTGAAAGTAACGTAATCTTAATTATCGCAACATGTTTTTTCTGTCTGGAAGTAATATCAGCGTTTTGCCGTGGCCTGGCCAAAGCTCTGACTTTGATCTGTGGAGCCAGGGAAATACTGGAGAGATTGCAAGGAAGTTTTTTAGTCTCAGAGTAGGATCGCTTTCCCAAAGAGAAATGGTCCAAATCCCAACAGAAACATTCAAAACGCTGGTCAGCAGGAAGAAAAAGATTTCCCTATTCATTATTGGGAAGGGTAACAACAATTTTCATCAATCCATTTTTAATAAAATGTAATTGAAAGCATTGACATTGTTGTTGTTTTCTCTTGAGAGATTTTTTGACTCAGACTGAACATGGTCCTGCAGCCCAAATGGATACAATTTACATTTGACAAACTGGTTATTTAATCTTTTATGGCCACTTATTCATGAAACCATTTGTCGAGTGCTTTGTGCGTCACCGAATTTTTGCTTTTGCTCAAACAGAAGGTTGAGGCAAGCTGTGCATAATGACGCTACAAACTTTGTTTTAATAGCTACGGTATCAAAATGTCAAGACTTGCTGCTTGGGCTCTTCAGCGCCAAAGGAGTACGGATGAGCCAAAGACATCTGGCAGTTCAACATTCCCTCATCTTTTAGCTGTTTTGTTTCGCTGGAAAAAGACTAATTATTCACCCGTTTATCTTTGGAAACAGAAACGAAAATGATGCAGATTCTTGCGGTAGCAGGGACATTTCTTTAGAACCCAGCTCTGGCAGCAGGTCTGCATTTCAGCCTGGTGAAGGTTTAGTTATGCGAACGTTGCTTTACCAAACACTCATTTTAACATTATGGAGAATTCCTTTTGTCCTTCTAAACTTCACCACATATTTGTGAAGTATTTTGGTATTTTGAAACATTTACCTTTAAGCATCGCTATTAATATTAAGCTATCGGGTCCAGCACTTAAGATTAAAGTAAAAGAGCTAGTCCTAACAAACTTTAAAGCAGTTTCTAAATACTACCTAATGAAATTATTTGTTTAGTATTTGTGATCACCAAGTACCGATCTGCTCTGAAGCTATTCAGCATCTTACTCGTGCGGTAATGGTGCCGTGCTTCTCTCCTTTATTGTTGATCATCCTGATCCCTGCTGCTTGGAACATGCGCTTCATGTCCTCTGGAGTGGCTGTGGTGGCAAAGTCCACATCCTCAGGCCGCTTCCCACAAAGCAGATCCCGCACAGCGCCGCCAGCGATCCGGAGCTCGTGCTGGTGCTTCTCAAACACCTCTGGACAAACCAAAAGCACAGTTAGTTGATTTAAACCAATAAAGAATTCTTCATTATAAAACATATTTTCAAAATAATTTTCCGTTGCCACTCAAAAGCTGGGGCTTTTCAAATCTCGGGTAGCGTTTCCATACACATTTACCCAACTAATTTCACTCTGCTCTGCTTTATCGGGGCTTGTTGAAGGGGCGGGGTTGCGTGCAGCAAGAAGAACTGTCCTCCACGAATGTAGAGTAAGGAGCAATAAGGAGATGAGGAGTTAAAAAAAAAAAAAGTATACATTTTATAACCTTAATATATCATAATTTTAGGCAAGAAAGTACACCTCCAAACTTCATCTTTTCAGTCAGATCCCCCCCCCCCGCCCCCCCGCATTATTACTCTGCCAGACGCTCTGATTTCCTACAGACTGGATCATGTTCGTTGCGACTGAAAAGTCACTATAAAGCGTTTACTAAGTTAGTGGGGGATATCGGCATATAACAGATATTAAATGTGAAAACCTTGGCAGGATGTTTGACATTTTGAGTCAAATCTAAACTGCTTTGCCACAGCGTAGGTGTGTGCGTACATGCGTAAGTACGTAGCAGGCCTGTTTGCCGTGGCAGAGAAAGGAGGAGACTGGCTCAGCCCGTATAACCTTTAAATTATATAAAAATAATTTTGCTGTGATCAAAGGTCTGCCGTACTGTACTTAAAAAAAAATTGCCCTTGTGGCCTTGGCTGAAGAATATTATACTCATAAAGCTCATAAATTATCCATATGCTGAAACCATATGGATAATTTACCATTTAATTTAGTTGCTTTGATCTCAGTGCCTCATAAAATAACTTCTACAAGTTCAACTTTTTTACTTTCAGTCACATTACAGCCACTAAGCGTGGTTTATTTTACTGGGACTTTATATGATAGATCAACAAAAAGCAGTGTATTGATACAGAGCATCATTTTTTATTAATTTTCAGTCACAGATACTCAAATGGATTCAGCTCTGGATTTTGGCTGGGTCTGACACATGGAAATGAGGCGATCCTGCTCCAGGGTTCTCCATCAAATGTCCTTCTCTGAGCAGCTTTGTGGTGCCAGCTGATACAAAGGATCCCACATCATGATGCTGCCACCACCACGTTCCTGACTAGGAGGGCGTTTCAAGGTAGTGTGCAGTTATCAAGTTTGGTTTCATCTGACCAGTGCACCTTCCCCTACTTGTTAGTGAAGTCGCTCCCAAGGTAAACATTAAAAAGGTGCTGCCAACAGCTTTCTTAAAGTGAAAATATTCAAGCGGTGCAAAAGCTCCAGGTGTCAGAGGAACAGGTTGCACAGGTGAGTGTTCAGGGAAGTGAAGCTGAACAAAACATTCAATACATTCCAGGTGAAACCAATTTCCTTTTGAGAACAAGAGAGAACAAGATGAAAGCTTGGATTGCCAAGACCATAAACACCCAGATAAAATATTTCCCAGCTCAGGCAGAAAAATATTTCTTAAGATGAAATGGAGATTGTTGCATATGATCACAGTATGGCATTAGTCATAAGCAAAACACAAAATAACTCTGATACTAGTGATATAGAGACCATGTGATGATCCAGATGCCCCTGGCTTTCATTTGTAGGTGTTTAGTGTTCAGCTATGATGTAAAGGAGGACAGCAGTTTAATTTTGAGTGGTTTAGAATTAGGTAACTTAATCAAAAGTATTTACTTTGTGACAAAAGTCAAAGACAGAACATCTAAAGGAGAACAATAATGGCTGGCAAAGCAACACAATTCATCACGGTTCATGAGTTCCTAGCTTCTGCACAAGTGTCAAATAAAGACGATGCTTTTTTTGTATATTTCAGTTCATCAGAAGAAGAACTGGACATCAATTATTCCTTAGTTCTCTAACAATTAAAAAGTTACACTGAAATTATTACCTTCTTGTATGGCTGTACATGACACAGCAGTGGTCAGTTTTGGCTGAGAATAATAAAAAAAAAAAAAAACACTGAACCGTTCAATAGGGCCTGATTACTGCCAGTGCACAAAAAGGGCTTCAGAGTCTTTAAAGGGAAAGAGTCGCTCAGTGGGAGTGCTCCAGAATCAGTGAAGCTCAGCAGAGGGATGTGGGGACTTCTTGGAAGAAAATGGTGAAAGGAAAAGAGTAAGTATTGCCTAGCAGACAACATCCTCATAGGCGTATTCATTCTGTTTTCAGGCTGATGATATGAAGAGCTCAAAATAATATCTTAAATGCATTTCAAGTCCTTTAGTCCCTCTCATATTCAGCAACTCAAGGCAGATAATACAGACACTATATTGTTGATGTGGTAGCAGACATTTTAGCTTTGTTGTGTTAAATCAATATTAATAAATTGCATTTATGTAAGGGATAATGCCCTTCAAGGTGCCTCTTGTAATGTTGCCTTATTCCACCTGGAGTACGAAAGAGAGAAATATTCAATGACTTTGTTTTTTTTTTTACTGTTAAAAACATAAGTCTCTCACAAGAAGCGGCAGAGAGAACTATTTAATATCTCTTGTTGTGACATGTTGCAGAGATAAACAGCGTCAACTATACTGTCATTACCAACTACCATTAATGCCAACGCAGTAATTTAGAACAATCAGGCTATTTGACTGGAAGTTATTTTATAGGTGTCCTGTAACACTTTTTAACAGACCCCCTGCAGCCAATCAGAATCAAATATTCACCCAGACCATGGTAAAAACTAATTTAACATACAGTGCCTTGCAAAAGTGTTGATGCCCCTTTAACTTTTCACATTCTGTCATGTAACAAACACAAGCCTAAATGTCTTCAAACTGAATTTTATGTGTAGATCATCAGAAAGTAGCACATCTGTGAACATCAGTTTTTAAGTCTTGCCATAGACTTGACGTAAACCCACCAAAATGCGTTCCTGTGGGGTTAATGTGCCTAGCCTTGCCTGATAATTTTGTTTCTGACCCATTTGTTGTGCTCCTTGTAGTGATTTTTTTTCTCTAACTAATTTTCTCCCAAAAAGCCTCTGAGCCCTTCACAGAAAACCTACACAGACTAAATTACACAAAGGTATACTAAACAGGTCTATTTTTGGCTATTGGCCAAAAAAATTTTTTTATTTAGGGGTGATGTAAAGGGGATTCATTATGCATGCATAACAAACATTCTGATATTTATCTGTAAAATTATTTTTCCAGGTCTGCTTTCCAAGTATCACTTTCTTTCAACAACACATTTCTGAGATACTTTGTTATTCTAGAACAAAAAATTCCAATAAGGCAAGATAAGAAATTCCTTTATTGTCCCACAATTCGGGGAAAATTAGACTTAAAAAGTTGATTAAAGTTTAGGAATTTGGCAAAATATGAAAAAGTTCTGGGGTACAAACACTGCATATTTCTAACGTTTATTTGTTGTTTGACATCAACTTTATTTGTTGGAAAGTAAGCGTATGAACGGCGACACTACGAATGATTTGCCCATTGAGGCTAATAAAGATGTCAGGAACATTCTACAGTGGGTTATAATTTAACAATTAAAAAGCTACTTAAAGAAAGCTTAAGCTTCTGAACTGAAAGACAGCATTACGAGTTCTATAAACATATCTGCAAAAATCAGTTAATGGGCGAAATTCTGACTAAGTAAGTCCCAACACTACCAAGAAAATTTTTTAAAAAAAAACTTACCTCAAGTCTTATTAGCTATTTCTCTTGTTGCCCAAACATCAAAGCAACGTACATGTCTGCAGATATACTACATGTAGGACCAAAGAATAAAGAATGGTTTATGTAAGTTTTTCTATGAAGCCATGTGCACGTACCCGACAGTCCATTCAGCCCATCGGTGAAGAGAGACTGGAACTCGTTGGTCTTCAGCTGCATGGTGAACAGACTCCTCCACACACTTGTACCAATCACAGCAGGCCTAACCAATCTGCTCCACATCTACACACACACACAGAACAATAAAAGGTCCGTTACTTTTGGGATTAGCCCGTTTGCTGTAACTGAGGAGCTAGATCTGTTAGCTAGCTAGCTCCTGGATAACTGTTCACTGTGATAAACAACGGTCTCACGGCACCTGGTACGCTGTTAGTACATGTCAGCATCAACGCTTTATAGAAAATAAATATCAAACAATTATAACTGACAACTTTAAGGGGCGATTTAAAACCCACTAACATGGTTTTCATCGAAAACTATCCTCCTGTCATCTCCTGTCTCCTCAAGAAGCGATGCCGGAAGAGTTTCACACATAACGTGCGCTCACTGACCAATAGCGTGAGCTTTTCTCAGCTACGTAGAGCCGCGGGTTTAAAACGTCTCTCGCGAGATTTTCCATCTTTAAAGTTTCAGGCGCTGTTGTCTGTGCCGCTGTAAGAGAAAAGAGCGCAAGGATGCCACCGCTCAGACCCTGGGGTGACTTCTTCCTCAGGAGAGGTTTCGCCAGACCGGCTAATTTTAAGAAATTTCAGGACATATTTATCAGCAACCTGCTTTATTATCAGACTAATTATCTGGTAGTGAGTACTGCTGTTTTCATCATTCCAGGGTAAGAAATGTCCTACAATGCAAAGTGTATTTTATTCGAAAATCATATTTTTTGTTCAACATGTTTATAATATTTTTTATGTATTAATAAGGTTTTTTTCATTCTGCTATTTTAAAGCAGGACTTAACCCGCTTTTAGAAAGATCTGAGGAATCCAAGAAGAGCCAGGCAGATTGCCATTAAAAGAAATGCAGGATAAATATTGCAGTTTCAAGGCGTCAATATATACAAAAATAATACTGGGAAATCATTTTATTTCTTTTACTGTTAATTTTGATGATAAATGTAAGACAAGGAAACAAATTGAAGTGACAGATTATCCATTAGTTCCGTGGAAATCTTTCAGCTTGAAGAACTGGTCCAAACAACCCTGGAACGTTTCCACATGTTGTCACTACAAACTTTCATTTCTCTTACTGAGTTTTTTTTTTTTTTTTTTTTTTTTTTTTTTAGATGAAAGTAGTGTAGAAATGTGATCTTCATAATTGGTTTGCGAATAAAAATAAAAATGATCTACTATACCATGACTACTTTTTACATTAGAACTCTTGAGGCCATAAAAAAATATTTAAACACTTTAACCAAAGAGCTATAAGAGTCAATAAATTGGTGTGCAATTATTTTTATCATGACTGTATTCGGTAAGTAGGATGGAGGAAAACTAACGCCGTATTACTTTGAAAACACCATTCCCACGCGTAGTGGCAGCATCATTCTGTGAGACTGTGTTTCATGAGCTGGGACAGGGGAGCTGGTCAGAATTGATGGGAAGATGGACGAAGTTGAGTGTTAAGGGCTAAAAAGACTTTTTGACTGATGTAGATGTTCATCTTCCAGCTGCATAAAAACTCAAACCATACAGGCAGAGCTACAATTGAATGGTTTAAATGAACGGATAATTCTGCCTGAGCTTAAGCAATCCTTTCTCTTCTGCTTTTGTGTTTTTGTATCTATTAATAAACTACATTCAATTTTGTGATTGTAACTGGACAAAATGTGGAAAAAGTTCAAGGGATATGGGCCAGAAACACTGTAGGAGTCACGTAGCTGTAGATATAATACCTAACCACTAGGTGGGGTCGGTGCTTACATGGGAACATGCACTATGGGGCTTCAGGAGCACCACAGCGTTTTCAAACTGCTTTTGTGTTGTCCTGCTTTCACTCTGTAGGTTCAAGGAACCTGTGTCAATGATCAAAGGCTTGGGCGCGCTCTTGGGCGTTTTTCTATTTTCAGTTTGGGCAGGAGAAATACAACCGCTGGTCTACCTCAAGAGATGGAGTCCCTTTGCTTTTTTGGTCACAATGTTTTTGGTCTTTGACTTTTTTAATTTGTTGGTACTTTACAACGAGACATTTGCATTAGCAACCTATTCATCACTGTCTGGTAAGTTGATTGTGCATTCTTAAAAAGCTATTAAAGTAAATGGTGATTGCCTAACTATGGTTTACTTCTTTATTTATTACACCATTTTGAAGTGCAGTGGCCTGTCTGTGCATCTAATTATTACTGTGACAATTTTTTTTTTTGATTGATAATTACAGCAGATTTATTCATTTGAAATTAATCACTGAGTTTGTTTTGGTCAAAATGCAAACATTACATTTGCTTTTCCCTCTGCATTGCAGTGTTGATTCCACATGCTTCCTTTCGTTACCGCAACATAGACGAGGGGCAATACCACAAAGAGGCTGAACAACTGAAGGGATCACCTATGGGTATTTTACTCATAGGCCGGGTGAAAAAGAATACCAAGATGAAATAAAGGAGACGGGATGATTGAAAAAGCACTTCTTGAGAAAAATATGACGTTTTTCCTTCAGATGAAACAACAGTACTGTATCTGTCAATTAAACTTTTTAAAGTTTCTCTTTTGATATTAAAGAAAAGGCTGTACCTGTATTTCTACCTATGAATGTCTTAGGTCACCTTACAGAGACAATATTTTTGAAATACTCATTTGATTGCTCTGTTGCCATTGCAGATTGTTGTTTTCCATTTAAAGCTTTCTTAACAAATTGATAAGATTAAAATTTTGATAAGATTAAAATTACATCTAAAAAAAAAAACTTAATGAATGTTCACCAAAAAATATTAGAAAAGAGAAATTTAAAGTGCTACTACAAAATATTTGGTGATAGGCCCGCACAAAGTAGTGCATAGCAGTGAAGTGTGAAATACTTATACATGTTTTACTAATGTTTTACTAAAGGAATTGCTTGCCACACTATATCAGGACTGAGTCTTTTTGGGGTATGTCTCTTTCAGCTTTACACATTTAGAGACTAAACAGTGGTTGCATTCTCCTTTGCAAAATATCGCAAACATCGAATAATGTTCAGGGAGGGCTTAAGACTTTTAAAATGTCAAATGCCATATACTTTTATGTTACGTACTAAAACTATCAAGTACTGAGAAAGTCATGTGCTGAAATATTTTGCATGTTAATAATAATAATTGAACTTTATTGATCTCACAATGGAGATATTCACTTCTGCATCTTAACCCATCCCCTTGGGGAGCAGTGGGCTGCCACTGTGCAGCGCAATTGGGGGTTAAGGGTCTTGCTCAGGCACCCAGAATGGCAGCCTGTGGGAGTTGAACTCAGAACCTCTGAGACCAAAGCTCTGTTTTATATATATATATATATATATATATATATATATATATATATATATTCAGGACATTTTGATTCAAGATTTAGATTTAAAGGAGCAATCATTTTAGATATGGTGAATTTTGATAATAAAAATTCATAAAAAAATAAAAAATGCTTTAAAATGGGATTAAAAAAAAGAGTGTGCCTCATCTGTCCATTCTAGAAGAATGATTTAAGACAATTTTGGTGTAAATTGATCACATGACCTGAAAGCTATTGAAGTTCAAATGTGAATTTTGATAATAAAAATGCATTAAAATGCTTTAAATGGGATAAAATTGGTGTCTTATTTATCTAGTCTATTAAAAATAATGTCTACAGTTTTTGTCACTGTTTAACTAGACATTAAAGTTGTTCATTTTTGTTTCTCAAAAGTGTTTGCTTTGGAACTTTATTGACGGTGCCTTAAGTGAACCACCGTGTGTAGGAGGAGCGAGCAGTCAGAAGGCGGCAGCCCCATGTCAGCCTCCCTGTGTCGGATTGAACAGGAGGCAGACACCGCTGAAGCTGTGGAGCGACCTGAAACTGCCTTCACCGCGGTGGAAAACCTTCACTCCAAAGAGCGGTAGAGTCGCTTTTACGATGGCCACTTGCTTGCCACTCTAAATATGGCGGACGTGGTGACGTAGGAACTGTACGGGGAAACGAAAGTACTGCGGCATTTACTGTTGCGTTTTAACAAAAAAAGCCAAAGAGAAATCATCAGTTATATCGATACAAGGAGCTAAGGGATACCCTGGAAACATAAAACATTGAAAAAATAAGAGAAATAAAGTTCTCTTATTCAATGTACGCCTGTGTTCTCGCGTGAGGTTCCGTCAGCTACGTAGTGCGGGTTCAAATTGAGCTGGTGAACTGACTCTCGCGAGATTTATCCGGAAGTTTCCGTCTGTTTATTTTCGCCAAGGTGCTGCGGAGCTCTTGTGTGCTGTCAGAGGAGTAAGTTGGCTCTAAATGGCTAAAGTAGAGCTGGCACCGTTTAGATCGTGGGATGACTTCTTCCCCGGCTCGGAACGGTTCTCCAGGCCGGATTTCTCAGATCTGACAAGATGGAACAACCGAGTCGTCAGCAACCTACTTTATTATCAGACCAACTACCTGTTATTCGCCGTGGCTGTTTTCCTGGTTGTCGGGTAAGAAATGCCGAACGGATAAAGCGGTTCTGATAGTCTGCTTGTTTTTTTTCCTCTGCATTCACGCAGTCTGGGCGCCCTGTCGACATAAAGAAGGGTTTAACCTGCTTTTAGAAAGATCAGCGGAAGCACAGGCAGGATGTGGACTCTGCTGCTGCTGCTGTGGCACTGGAAGCTTTGGCACAAACGTGAATGAAAATACTGCTCAGGTTAAAGGTTGCATCGTTTGGAGGATCATTTAGGGAACAAAATAACCATACAGACACTTTGGTATAGTGCAAAATCCAAGAAACAGACTGAACTAGACTGGGCATGCCCGGACACGAACCTGCAGAGTGCTGATAACGCCGTAACGTCAGAGATTAATAGCCTGTGCATGGTATTAGGTAGAACTCCGTTCCAGTTAAAGCTTGCTGTATTAACAAGTGAAACCCCATCCTGATGAGTCTGCACAGGTGTGTTTCTATTAATGACCCCTTTGTTTATTCAGCCAGTGGACGTGCCATACTGATGATAAATCAGCTTCCCACGTGTCTCTCATCAGAGTCCAGATAGCACCAGGAAATCACTCAGGGACTTGATGTTGACTCATCCCTCCGGTATCAGCAGATCTGAACTTTGACACATTCCTTGTCACTAGTTTGAGTAAATCATGTGACGATGTATTCATCCGGTGAGACGACATTTCTGAATCTCTCAGTCAAACTCAGAGAAAAAGTTGTCTTAGGGAATGTTATATGGGGTTTGGATAAAATTACCCAGCTGCTCACAGGACTTACCACGCTCACTGCATGGGGCAGTGCAGGAAGCACAACATTCAAACATGCAAAAGGTACCTTGATTATGAAAAAAAATTAAAAAAAATAACAACAACTAGACACTGATGCATCCATCAACCGACTGCAGATAAAAGCAGCCAATTTCCCCATGACTGGCTTTGACCCGATAACTCACAAGTCTAATACTGAGAGTTCAATTTCTCCCTCCCCATGTTCAGTAAATGTCTCATAAGGAAAAACACACCTTTTTTTAGTCTGTAAACACACCAACAAAACACACAGTGCACCTCTGCTGCTCCTCCAGAGTCACTTCTCTAATCAAAAAGCTTTGATTAGAGAAGCTTTTACCTGCTTCTCTAATCAAAGCTCTTCTTGTCTCCTGTCGGTTTAGGTGTTTGTAGTTTTCAGACGCTGCCATACTCTTTCTACACCAGATGATATCGCTTTGTAACCTAGTTCTGCTTTAAGCGTCTCCACAACGTTATCCCTGACCTGCCTGCTGTGGTCCTTGTTCTTTATGTTGCTGTTTGGACTGAAAACGGACCGGACTCTATCATGTTAATGGACCTCTAAATGCATTTGGTCACAGCTCCTTATTTAGAGGTGTCAGCGTAAACAGGAGGGAATACATCCACCCACCACACTTTTCAGCCGTGTAGAAAAAAATATTTCAATCCACATTTCTAATTGGTTCTTTACCTTCATGTAATCTTGTTGCATCAGGATCTGTTTAAGCTTTTTGTTGCCAGAATGCAGCATAAAAAGACAATCCCTGCTTCCACAGAGGTCATAAACTGGGCCAGAAGGAGGGTTGTGTGAAGGCAGGCGTCGGCACAAAGGACAAAGCTGGCTTTATTTTGATTTGGACAGACAATGCCAGGGAAAGGGGGGGGGGGGGGAATGACGCAGGCGGAGAAACACAGATGAATTCTATTTCAACAGGGTGAAATATTAATCAGCTGCTCTATTGCTTTCTTTTACTGCTTTTACTCTATCCGAGCAGCAGCCATTAATAAATACAGGGGATCATGTTGTCTTTGTAAAGCTAACTTCTGACCACTAGGTGGAGCCAGCGGCCGCATCATCACTCGTCCTGTGCATCTTCTCCCCTTTTAAACTGCCTTGTGTTGCCCTGCTGTGCTCCCGCAGGTTCCTCAACCCGCTGGGCATGTTGACAGGCGTGGTCGTGGTGTCAGCCGTCATCCTGGGCTTGCTTTGGGCCGGGGAGAGCCGAGCCGCCATCAAGAACTTCAAGAGGCAGAACCCCACGGCGTTTGTGATCGCCGTGATTGCGGCCGGCTACATGCTGATGTCTCTGCTGGGGACCTTCATGATGGCCGTCACTTTACCTCTGACTCGTAAGCCGATAAAATGAGTCGTTATGTAACGCGCACATCCATGCAAAGGTTCCCCGGAATATGATTTAGAGCTTAACTGATTGATGTATGACTCCGAGCATTTGAAGTCTGACGAAATAATGTCAATTCTCACTGAGTCAGCGCATGAGCTGAGTTGATTTACGAGTTTGTTTTGGCCAAACGTATGAACCTTAACGTTCGCCCCCTTCCGTCTGCCCCGCAGTGATCGCCGCGCACGCTTCGTTTCGCCTCCGCAACATGAAGAACAAACTGGAATACAAGATGGAAGGCACGGGGCTGAAGAGGTCTCCCATGGGCATTTTACTGGAAGCTCTGGGTCAGCAAGCGGAAAGCCTGCAGAAGATTCAGACTTTTCTGGAGGAGAAAGTGAAGGAGTAACTGACTTTTTCTGCACGATGCAACAATTTAAAGTTTCTCCATTGTCCGGTGTGTGGTGTTTTAAAGGAAGGAATGCAAAGCAACAAACGTTATCTCCTCCTCAGGGTATCTTGTGTCACTCCCACCCCCTCCTCCCCCCCAGCCCTGCAGCGATCCGGGCAACTCGCTGCTGCCTCACATCTCTGTGCGTATTGTGTCCTGTGCAGCTGCGGGCTTCCTTGTTTATGAAATCTGTGTGTAATCAGTCTCAGAAAGGTCCTCTGGAGTGGAATTGTGAAAGCAGCACAAGTGTTGCCTCTTAACGGAGGCTGAAAAGTGCACACTCGACAGGCGTCGCTGCCAAGACCGGAGCGCTTCAAGTTCACGAGGGAAATCTCTCCGCGTGCAGAGGAACTGTTTACGGCGAGCAGCAAACACAAGAGAATCTCGCAAAAGAGCATGCTTTGACTAACCGGGTCAGGACTTTGAAGAGCAAAGTTGAAAGGAACGCCGTGCCCTATCAGGACGTCTGCTGACCCTTCCCGGTGGTTAATCTTGACAGCGCCTCCTGGGTGATGGATGGGCTAAACTGTGCTTTCCCGTCCGCTCATCCAGCACGCCGATCATAGCGCCGAGGTCGGCTCGTTGACGGAGCCGACTGACCTGCAGTCAGTGAGGCCCTGAACTTGGATTCTTCCACGCTGCTTCATTTTGACAACATCTGAAACTCCAGATAACAAGGATACATTGCTAACAAAATCTGAATTTAGAGAAGCGTAATGACTAAATAAAATTGTTAAAAATGAATTTCTTGTTAAAAGAGGCAAATGTTTGTGTTTTTTTTTAAACATCCCAAATGGTTAGGACACCACATCACCCCTCGCTAACCCGGCCTCTCAGCGCTGTGGGCAGCAGCTGGTGTTCAGGGAAGGAAGCGAGCTGCTCTCCTCCACCTCCAGACCCCACCTGAGTGAAGTTGGCCCCCCCCCACCCTCTTCAAATCAGACAAAGTTGATGCCAAATGTTTGTGCTACGTTTGTGCTGGTTTGTGCAGCAAAAATTTTCGTTTTTGCTGCTATCATTTTAAAGATATAAGCAAATGTTTTTAGAGGTCATCAAAGGTCAACCAGCCCCCCCACCTTCTTCAAATCAAATGAAATTGGTGTCAATCAACAAACGAAAACTTTTGCTGCACAAACCAGCACAAACGTAGCACAAACGTTTGACACCAATTTTGATTTGATGAAGGTGTGTGTGTGTGTGTGGGGGGGGGGGGGGGGGGGGGGCTGGTTGACCTTTTGACCTTTAACTTTTCATTAATATCTTCAAAACCAAAGCAGCACAAATGAAAATTTTTGCTGCACAAACCAGCACAAACGGAGTCGAATTGATTGACACCAATTTCGTCTGATTTGAAGAAGTTGGGGGGCTGGTTGACCTTTGATGACCTCTAAAAACATTTGTTTATATCTTTAAAATGATAGCGGCAAAAACGAAAATTTTTGCTGCGCAAACCAGCACAAACGTAGCACAAACATTTGGCATCAATTTTGTCTGATTTGAAGAGGGTGGGGGGGCCGACCTCACTCAGGTCCAGACCCCTGCCTCCTCCCAAAACCCTCGTATGGTGCGTTCCATTTAAACTTGACAAAAGGACGAAGCATTTGACCGAGAAGGTTCATCTGCAGTTACACGCTGGTGAGCTGTCTTCATTTGGACCGGTTTGGGGCTGACTGCAGGTAGCAGGGCTCCACCTTCAGCATTATAAAGGTCCTTTTCTTCAGGTCCAGAGGAACAAAGCTGGCAAAAATGGCAGTACACTAAAACATCTGTGTGTTCATAAGTTTGGAACTGCATGCGGTCGTACCTCAAATTTACATTGGCATTGAGGTTGCTAGTCGCTGGTAAAGCTTTATGTAGATTTGTTTGCTGGAACCTCGTGGTCGTTCATTCAGCATCAGTGAAAGAACGAAGGGGAAAAGGAAAGGGTTAACACACGGATCGTGTTTTTTTGAGGAGTCAAAGATTACGGTGCCAGGGCGCTCCTCCCTAACGGGTCTTTGCAGCTCCATCCACAGCGGTGGGACTCTCCAGCCCTGCTTCCCCCGTCTGTCTCTACTGAGGTCCTCCTCACAGCTGCCCCGGTTATTGTAGACGTTTTAGAGTTCATCTCTGCGGCTGGTTTGAACGTCACAGAGGAGCTTTCCAACAGAATGAGGTGAAATTGTAAAAACAAGACTCACAATGTTTATAAGTAAACCAATTTTTTATCCGGTGTATGGAATGATTAAAATTACGTTAGAAATGAATTCTGGTCATCGACTGATGGCAGTAGGGTTGACAGAACATCGACGTTTGTGATGTGCTACTGCACACAGCTATGAGATAAACAGTTAATTAGTTTTTTTAATTGAATTCATCATTTCAGTGAGTTTTAGATAATTAACTCCCTGCTTAGATGCGTCAAATGATTTTACACTAAATACAAATTCAAAGGTGTAATAAATAGATTTTCCTGTTGAAAATAAGCAGCAGGATTTAATGGAAACGAACTGGAAAGCCTGGATGGTGCTTCTCCTAACTGGTGAACAAGCGATCAAGCGTGTTCGGGCTTTTCTTCCCGGCGCGCCGGGATCTCTGTGTAAAACCCAGAAAAAGGTGACAGCCAGCGCTCTCTCTCTGCTCTAGTGCATCTGTTCAGTTTAACAGCCCCCCCCCCCCCTCTCTGAGCTGCTGCAGCAGTGATTTACGTCCTCTGCTGCCTCGTCCCGTCCATATTGTGAAACTTGGAGCGAACACAAGCGCCGTCGGCAACAGATTCAAGTAAAGTCATGTCTCAGAGGGGCACAGAGGAGGCCCTTGTTCTTTCTGGAGCAGCAGCTGCGTGCGTCCCGTCAACACGTGTGTGTGTGTGTGTGTGTGTGTGTGTGTGTGTGTGTGTGTGTGTGTGTGTCGCCCGCTGCTCACTCAACAGGTGTGTGTCGCTGGTGTTGTCGATTCAGTCAAAGAGAATGGAGGAAACAACAATCTGAACTGTGAGGTGTGTACTGTTCCCCATGGCGGGCCTGAGGGAAGCACCAAAAGTTAGAAGATGCGACACAAAGTCCTTTATAAAGCCTCGAAAAACTTCAGTGCATCTTAAAGGGGTTTACTGTGACAGAGAATTCTTCTATGCAAAATAGTTTGACCTTGGCCCGGCTGGAGGGAGAGCGTCTGTAAACAATCATTTGCAAGTCTTGTCTGGACTGAAATTTCAGTCTGGACTTTGACTAGACCGTTCTAAAACCTTAATATGCTGTGATCTTAACCACTCCGTTGTAGCTTTGGCTGGTTGCTTACTCTACACTCTTTCACAGCCTCTAACAGGAGTTCTTCCAGGTGTGTCCTGTACTGCTGCATTAAGCTCCATTATTTTTTATTAAATAAAAAATTATATTTGTATTGATGTGTATGTAAGAATACTGAAGATGGTGACAAATACTGGGACATATTTGATATTAAATATGTTTTGTATATACCACTTTTATTTTTACAGAACAGATTACTATTTTAAAAAAGGGTTGGTTACATAGTTGCCAAGGTTGTCATTTTTTTGTGGAGTTTACTCAAGTTTTTTTTGTGAAAATCGAAACTTTCTCTACTTTAAAAAAAGACATGACTTCATTAATCCATTGTGTGCTGGAAGGAGCTGTTTTTGATTTCCAATTAAGAAGGTGGCGTTTACAGAACTAAAGGCTATCAGTTCCAGTTCTTTACAAGAGAATTGACTGCATTCAAAAATACTAATGTGTCAGTAGTCCGAGTACCTCGGACATGTTATCAAAATAAATTTGCCAAATATTTATGAGGGCTGGAAAAGAGAAACACATATATGGAAGATCGCAGTTTGAGCCTCTACTTCTGTCCCAAACATCTACAATATTTGGTAAAACCTGTGCGAGCTTCATCTTTGAATGGCGACACCTAAATACAATCACCTCTGACCATCCTCCTTGTTTCTGCCGCAAAAAAGCACTCCCACAGCATGATGCTGCCGCTACCGTGTCCGACCGTTGAGATGGTGTGTTTATGGCCAAAAGCCGTGATGATTTTCTGCCAAACAGCTTTTTAAATGAAGGCCTTTCTCCACAACCATGCACTACAATCTGTTGCTCTGTCACAACAAACCCTAATGACGTAAACACATTGAAGTTGATGGCTGAAACTGGAAGACGTGTGAAATTTCAATGCTTTCCCAAACCAAACTTAGCCCATGAGGAATATCCACCCCTTTTTGTGTTTATTTGCGAGTCCATTTTCTGTAGCAAGCAGCCAATTATGACGTTGACTCAAACACCTCTATTGCTAGGCTGCTGTATGAAATAAGGGCCTAAGGTGCTCCCTACAGGTGAGGGAGCTGCAATTTGGTGGCGCTCATCCCCGACTAACAATAGTGAGCAAACCGTCAGACATCTGATGCCAGTGCTTCAGCTCTTTGTGTGGTGGAGACATCTCTGTCTGAACCAAAATTACTGCGGTCGACACAGAGCCTTATCCCACCCTCCACATTAGAGGCGCTCTCTCAGAGCTGTTAAATGAAGGGTAAGTACATAAGGGGGAGGGGAACAGCCTCCCGCCCTGATGTCTGGCTGCAGCTGGTGTGAAGCAGCAGAGACAGAGGGAGACAGCTGGATGAGCTGGCGCTCCTCCGTCACCGCCTCGGGTCAACCTGAAGTCCTGGAGGCATCCTAGACCTCCCCAGAGCTCGCTTGTTAAGCAGATCACGAGCGAGAGGTGCTGTGAGAGTAGATCTGCTCAGTGGCTGGAAAGTGTGTGTGTGATCTGAGGAAGGAAGGAAGGGAGGGAAGGGAGGGAGGGGAAGGAGGTGAAGTAGTACAGTGTTGTTCAGGGGTTTATGCGCCGTATGAGTGCAGCAGGCTCCTCTTACGGCGAGGCCTGCAGGGAGGGACTGGTGCCGTAAACGCTGGTTTGTCATTCACGGGGATGACAGGAGAGTTATAGACCTGAAAGGGCGGGGCTGGGTTTTAAAAACCGGCTTGGCTGGTTTACAGCTTTGAGAGGCTCAGAACCAGCCTGGCGACTAAACGCGGCAGTGGGAAAACAGCTGAGCGCCGGGTCTCGCTGTGTTTCAAACCAGCAAAAGTATTCACACATCTTTGACCTTTTTCACATTTTTTGTTGTGTCCTAACCATAATCTTCAAAGCCCTCATGTGACGGACTAACACAATAAAGTTATATACCACTATCCCGAGCTTTGGCCCGCTTATGGTTACATTTATTCATCCAAGATGAATCACCACTGCAAACCTACTGTCCACCTAAACAGACCGGCAGGATAAGGATTGAATTAACCAGAGAAGCAGCCAAGAGGCCCATGGTTACTGTGGAGGAGCTGCAAAGATCCCCAGCTCCAGTGGGAAGATTCGTTTAGTTTGCTACAAGCCACATACGGGACAGATAGAAACTCATGGAAACACATTGTGTGTGCCAAGAAACACTCAGCGTCTCCACAGTGAAACGTGATGGTGGTGGCATCATAGTGAGTGGAGGATTTTCTCCTACAGCTGGTCAGGGAAAATAGATGGTGTTAAATAAAAAGGTAACCCTGGAGGAAAACCTGTTAAAGGCTGCAATAGGATTAAGGATGGTAACCATGGACGTAGACATAATGGAGAGGTTTAAATCACTTGTTAGGTTGACCTAATCTGAGTTTGAGGGTTTTTTTTCTTAAGAATAGTCAAACATGTCAGGCTGTAGATGTACAAAGCTGGTAGAAACATCTCCCTGAAGACCTGCAGTCGTAAATACATTGGATGGTGGAACTACGAGTTTCTCTGTCAGTCTGCCCCAGGGCAGCTGTGGCTACTAACATAGCTCACCACCGTCAGGGTGTGAATGAGTGAATGACTAGTGTGAAGCACTTTGGGGGTCATGAGACTAGTCAAAGTGCTATACAAGTAAAAGCCATTTACCATTTTACCATTGACTTGAGCATAATGGATAGAAATAAACGTCACACTTTCCAGATTATTTCAAAAACATTTGGAAAATTATTCCCCTTCTACCTCACAACGGACTACAGTACTTTGTCATATAAAATTCCTATTAAATAGTGAATTTTGAGGCTGTAATGTGACAAAATATCAAAAGGTTGAAAGGGTATGAATACTTTAGGTTATTTTGTACAATTATTGCTATTAAAAACAAATAAACTTGGTGATTTATTTTTGAAAACACCCTCGTTTTCAGTCTGTTTCTAAGTGGACAGTATGAATACCCCTTTGTTCTTCAGTCATGTAGTCATTCGATTCATTTCTGTAACCAAGAGCCACCACCTCCAAGTTAACTGAAAAATATTTTTTTTATATCCTTTAAATGTGCAAGTGACAAAAACACTGGCTCAAATACTTTTTTTTTAATTGCAAACAAATGCACAATTATACAAATAACTAAGAACCAGCTTAACAATTATTGTTCACTATATATTACATGTGCCTTTTCTCAAATATATATAAAAATGCTGTACAAAAAAAAAGGAGAGAACCAGTGTATTTACAACAACAACACTTAGAAACAGGTTCGTTCTCTGGAGAGAAAAGACGAGCACCGGCCCATGATTTCCAGCATGGATCAAATAACCATCTTATAACAAACACAAAGCAGTAGTGGCAGTAATCTCAAACTGGTGACCTGTTGTAATACTCACATGGTGCTACAAATAAGGATTTGGCTCACTTATTTTGCATTTAGTGATAAATGGAAAGACCTCATTGGAGGTGGGAGTGACTGCTGGAATCGATGCCGTAATAAGCTGTGTAAAACGTCCCATTTTAATGAGTTCAATCCTTCATGTTCAGTGTGCGGCGACTCCTTCATGGTTCCAGTGTTCACACCAGACTGTCAGTAATAGAACAGGGTCAGTCGTTTAAGCCGTCGCCATCGCTCAGGTTCCTTGTAGCAGAGGCGGCCCCAGTCTGGCTGAAGTTGGCCTCTCTAAAAGGCAAACACTGTCAGAGTAGATTCTGATTCCTCTTCGGCTGAAACATGCAGTCCACAGCAGGTTTAGGTTCAGTGCAGAGGTGATACCACCACAAACACGCGCGCTACCCTGGCACCCCACTGAAGGTGGGTTGAACTTCAACAGAGGCCGTTTATCAGATCCCAAACTGCGGTCACTTCATTTGCGTAATCCCACTAAGTTCCTTCACTCTTTAAGTCCTCTTTAGACAACAAAATAAACAAGTAAGTGCAGTCTAAGGCACAACAACAGCTTTGTCAATCCAGCTCAGTGGAACAGCCGACTAGACTATAGTTCCTGGTTTGGAGCTTTCATGCCATAAAATCTGCTCATCTGGGTCCATGGTGTGTGTTTGGTTGTTCATTTGGGAATCCACGTGGCTTACATCCATGTAGGATCTGGAAGAAACAAAGGTTTGGAGGACATTTGGTGAGCTTGGAAAAACAACTACGCTAAGAGATCAAAAATGAAATCAATACAGGTTCCACAACATGTTTTGGATAGAGATGCACCGAGAAATCAGCTGGTGACCAGAACCGACTGATTTTACCCCCGACTGACCCTGATCGCTAGCCTGACATGGTCATTACTCAATTCTAGTCAGATTTGAGTCTGATACTGCTCCATAGAGCTGTGATTATGGGGCGTGTTTCAAACGAACCAGGAAAAAAAAATTCCTCTGCACTCAATTGGATAGACTTACAACCAATAAGAGCAACGGAGTGTGTGACGTATGTTAAGCGACACATAGTTGTTGTCAACGGAACTCAACGGTTAGCCTAGCATATAGAAGATGAGCGTTAACGATTTTTGCCGGTGTTGCAAAAAGAACGTAAGGATCCAAGGAGTCCTTCAACACACGAACCTGTCAATATCTTCTAGAACAGACCTAATAGCAGAATCTACACACCTCAACTCTCCAGCGGCAGCCATCGTTGTTGTAAATGAATTCAACCCGCTTTGGTGACGTGGTTGATTACGTTACTGTTTGATCATCTGTCCATCATCGTATAAAGCCCGCCCTGACAATTTGATTGGCCTGCCTGACTGGCTGGTCAAAAAAGTCAAACATACTGGGTTTATTTTTCTGTTTGATCAGCGAACACCATACCTGAGCACTAACAGGTTCTACTGAAGAAAAAGACATGCTAGTTTAAAAGTTGTTACTGAAGGAAGAACATTCAGCTGTTCCTGCTATCAGAGACGTCTAAGAATAAAGGTGGAAAACCAAAAAAGCTAAAAGAAGCTTCTAGAACAGAAACCATATTTTCAGAGAGCAACACGACAGCAAGTAACTGGAAGCTGAACTCAGAGCAACGTTCCTGTTAAATCTTTATGAAGAGAGCAACTCTGTCAGTCATGACTAGAAATAAATGATTTTCAACTAAACACATGAGTTACTCAGACCTTTTTTCTATCAATTGTTAAACTGGAATCACCTATTATTTATTTTAAATGGATCTTTAAAAACTAATTTGACACTTTTTAAGATGTACAAAAAATAATTTTACTCTTGTAAAGGAGTAAATTAGATTTGCTGTAATCTCTTTTAGTTGAGTTTTGTATAAATAGCCTGTAGTACCTGTTCTGTATGTTTTTCATATTTTTATCTTACTGCTTGTATTTGTTTTGTCTTAGGGACCTGGTCTGTAAATTAGCGGTTAGCTTGATAACCAATGAACATGGCAACGGTTGCACTTCAAATTGTGTTAAAATGTTTTTGTTCTGTCCCTGTCAAAAAGCGTATAAATAATAATAATAAATTATAGATTTTGTTTCCAGATCCTCCAGGGCTTCACTGTATTAGAAATTTTTTACTGATGTGGAGATTCAACTCTTTGGAGTCTGTGTTAAAAAAAAAGGCAGATTTTATTGTAATCATGCCAGTTGCATAACTCACTCATTCAGGAAATACTAAAAAATACTTTTAAATAGATCGGAATTGGCTACGGTTGGTCTCAGCGGGTGAAGAGCTGTAGAAATTGGTCACGAGAATCTCTGATCGGTGCATCTCTGATGTGGTCTTTGTTAATTCTGAAGTCGGTTTTAACTCCAGACTGAAAAATAGTCACACGTCAAATTAAAAGATGCATACGGAAGTCACAAACATGCAGATTTAAATGCAATAACGTTGAGAGGTCACATATTTCCTCCGCCACACAGGTGCCTTCCCCGCCACCACATAGCACCCAGCTAAATGAATCAGAAGAAGTGGTTTGAAGTGATTGGAGCGTTCGGTTAGTCCCTGCTGCATAGCTAAAACCCCACATCACCATCACCATCGTACCCATGATGTGAAGCTGCTTCTTGACTCTCACCCTTTCTTGTCTGCTGTGACTGATATTTAGGGGGGGGATTTTTATCTGGTCAGTGGCATGGGCAACAGCAGCAAACCTCTCTAAAGGCCCCGCGGGGCCCGTCATCCTATCAAAGCTCCGCCACTGAGTTTCTGGGAGGCATCTGTGCATGAGAGGGGGGCAAAGGTCATGGTTGAATGACAGAAGGAGGGCGGGGAGCTTCTGAGGGTACAGGACAGCAAGATGCAGAGGAGAGCAGACAAAGAAAAATGAAACTGTGCAGTTAAGGGACGCTGTGAAGAAATATGGTTGTGGGATGAAAATATGCCATCCGACCAGATGTCATAGACCAGGCATATTTTCAATAAGCCATGCAGTAACCTTATTATACATGACACAGATGGAGTAAACGTCTCAAAAATGCAAAGTTTACTCAAACACATCGACAGGCAAAACTCCGGGGACACACCAACAGAGGCACTCGCACAGGCCGGGGCCACCATAGCATTGCTGTTTACTTACTATGAGCTACCTCCTGCAAAAGGCACCTTACTGAGCCTTTGGCCCCTGGAGAGCGGTTGCTGCGCGGGGCCAGAAAACACCCGCCTGACTCGACAGCCGGGCGAGTATGAAGAGGAGGGCAGGGAGGAATCGGAAGGGGGGCTGGAGGAGGAGGAAGGACTAGTGGGGGGGAAAGCGCAGCGCCGCTGGCCGTCAGGACTGTACCAAGAACCTTTAAAAAGCTGGGAGGTGGTGGATCTATGAGAGAGCAGGGGCCAGGGGACAGTTACACAGAGCAGGGCCAGTAAGCTCTGAGGAAGACCCGACTGATGGCAGCACAAATCCTCTAATCCTGCTCAACCACACTGTCATACATCAACTAGCCCGATGTTTGTGGAACAGCTTTAAACACTACTAGGAGAATCAAAAGACAACATTTAACATCACTGCTGTAGAATAAAGTGCAAAATATGAGAGAAATAAAGAGCAGTTTCTAACCTCATTAGCAGTTTAAACAGTAACACTTAGGTCTGGGGATCAGGAGGATCAGGGAGGGGCTTATTGGATAAGAAGAAAAGCTGAAGCCAAGTTTTTTTTTCCTCACCTGCTGTGGGGCGGCTGGATGTAGGGGGCGGGGCTCAACGTGTAGGAGAACGATTCATGCACGGGCACGTCGTAATCGGACATACCACGGTTATTCATGCGCCAGTTTCCACTGGAGGAGGCTGACGACACAGGAGAAAAATGGTACAGTTTAACCGCTGAACAGTCACAGCTAGAAAGCGGCACACGGTGCAGCAGACCAACCTGAGGAGTAAGAAATGTTCCTGTGGCTCGGAGGGTAAGGGGTGGGCATCGCCTGGTAACCCAGGCTTGGCGTGGAGCCTCTGTCGTAGTCGTAGTTATACGTCCCCTGGTGATGGGGGTTGTTGCGCTGGTACCATTCCTTTAGATGTCCCACCACCAGCGCCTTCTGGATGTTCTTGGTGATCTGCTCGGTGTTGCGCTGCACCGGACGGCTCCTGGGCGGCTGTAGCGTGGCAAAACGCTGGGCGGCGGCGTCTATCTCGTCGGTGGCGTAATGAGAGTGGAAGTCTCGCCTGTAGTACGCTGCCTGTGTGTGGTGGTAGGACGGGTTGACGTTGTAGTGTCCCTCCATGCCGTCGTCGTACCTGTAAACTCTGTTGGGGTAGGGTTCTGGGTCCAGATGGCTTGGGTAGCCGGTGACGTAATAGGCCGTGGGGGTGGGTTGGCCCTGCGGCTGGTAGGCGGCGTAGCGGGGGACGTCCGGCTGGGCCAGGTTGGGCATGCTGCCAGTGTTGGCGTACGGGTCCTGTCTGTGGCGGCCGCGAGCTCGCCACCTGTGGCTGTGGTTGCCGGGCGGCAGGTACTCCGCGCTGGACTGGCTCGTATGGGACGAGCCGTCGTCGATGATCGCGGTGCTGTTGCAGCGTCGGGCGTGGGAGACGGAGATGGAGGGTACCGGCTGGTTTGGTCCTCCGTCGCGTGGTGAGACAGAGACTCCAAACTCCCACTCCTCTGATGGAAATGTTGAGCAACTTCCTCTGATCTAGAAAGTCAATTCAAACTGGTCAATAGGACTGTTGGCCTCTTATACAACACAAGCAAACATGAAGCAAAATAAAAGCAAACACGAGAAACTCTGAGGTCTGATGATGACTTTCTCAACAAAGCACTTTGACAAGTGCTACAAGTTCTTCGATAGAGGCAGTAACTTTGGATCATAAGGAAAATGATGGAACTACAACATTATCTCCACATATGCTTCTAAACACATTTCCCTAAACTTTGAACTTTAGTCACTATTTAAATCCAAAACTGGCTGATATGTTTATAGACTGAAAGTTGCACTTTTAATGAATTTAAAAATCAGATTTTTCTGTATTGACCTACTGATCACTGACCAAACCTGATCAATTCAAAAGTTGTCTGATTCTGAACTCTGGGACACGGATCAGTAGGCACACGTTTTCATTTTAAATTCCAATATTTCCACTAAATTTTATAAATTTCTTTAAGCAGAATTTGTTCTTTTAAAATACAAAAATGTAAAATAAGGTGAAATTCACCAAAATCTCTTCTTTAAACAAAAATGTACTTTAGTTACAAATGGACCACACAAATATCAGAAAGAGAGGAGCCTTATGGTAAATATGGCCACTTTTGAGCAGTTTTATTAGAAAAGTTCTAAAATAAAAACGCTTAATTTTCCCAACAAACAAAAAGACAATAAAAACTTTCTTTTCCATGCATCACGGTCTTTTTTTGCAGCCCAACACTGAAATCAGTTCCCCTTTTCCAGACGGTAAAGCCCAGCATGGACGAGCCAGGGCGCCTTACCTTAGCTGTGTGCTGCTGAGGGCGTTGCGGTGGAGGCGAGGGGTGGGAGGCATGCTGCGGGCGTCACATGGCTGTCTGCACTGCTGCTTGAGAGGACTGCTGTAGCTTGATAAGGCATTACTGTGACTGTAGCAGACTTGCTCATAAGTTAACCTAGAAGAGAGATAAAAACTTGGTTTTCAGGCCGTTCGACTCTTTGGGACAAAGTTTCATGAATAAAGCTAACCTCTCTATAAGAAAGATAAGGCGGAGTTTTTTGCTGGCAGGCTCTAAAGTAATTTCTCACACATGAGCGACTCCTATTAAAATTGAACTGATAATCCTTTTCATGCAGTTAATAAGCAGTTTGGGATGAAATAGCAGCGGTATCTATGTGGCATCTGTTTGGCAACAGTGATGCAGGCGCTGCCATGTAGACCACATATCAGCAGCCGTTCCCCCTGACTCTTGCCGTCTCAGCTTGGGACGGCTTGTCCACTCCTTCGCCTGCACAACGTGTTCCCCCCCACCCGTCTATTTTTAAAGCCGGTGCTTTTGGGCAGATAAGAGGGAGGTAGCTGGAGAGGCAGGAGGAGGGAGGTGGACTGGCAGGAATTCAGCTCTTGATATGCTTTGGCAGGTCTCGACTGGTTCTTTGTCTTAGGTTATCAAAAGCTACAACGGTAACCGTTGTGATTGCACTCGGAGCGTATCGGCCTGTGCTTTTCTATCCTCTATCCTTGTTTTTGACCAAATCTGTTGTCATCATAACCCGTAAACATGAATGTCCTTTTCTCACGCCTGGATTTAAGGGCTTTTTTGTAGTCCCTTTTAAAAGAAATGTTTTACATTCTGTCGTGTTATAAACGCAAACTTGAAAGGACTTTACTGGGATTCTACGGTGAACAAACGGCACAAAGGTAGCTCGTCATTTAGAAGTGGGACCAACGCACCAACGTGAGACGTGGTGGTGGCACCATCATGTTATGGGCAGATGAAAACTGAAAAATTGTAAAAGTGTAATGTTTGACCCTTTACTCAGATATCCCTAATAAAACAAATGCAACCGGTTGCGTTGAAGCCTGTTGTAACGTGATAACAAACGCAACGGAAAAAGTTAAACCAGTATAGATACTTTTCTGTTGCCAGGGAAACACTCTAAATCACTCTGCACCTCCCCATTAGGCATTGCCACATTCAGACAGCGAGGATGAGCTTTATTAATGTGTTCCCTGAGCGGCGCTGCTTGCTGTGTACCTCCTTTCTGAAAGCTGGTCATTAGCAGAGGCTCGTCTGTCTTGGGTGTAAAACATTTTCTGGGCTTCCACATGGTGCATTCTGGGGGAATACTGGACCGATCGAGACCGCTCCCTCTGGGAACCCGGTTCATCGTCTGGGAAACAAAAAGTAAAGCTGGTGAACATTAGGCGAAGGGATGAAGGAAACATATGAACATGTAAGCAAACTTACCATCATCCAGAGAAGGCTGTCAGAAAGAGAGCTGAGGTCTGAACGCTGGGCATCGTGAGATAAACACATGGAGAAATATTCATTGAATTCCCATAAACATGAGCCATGTTGAAAATACTGCGGTGTGTGACCAGGTCTTGCTGCTGATAAATACCTGCTACGATAAGCGAAGCTCTCTGAGTAGCTCTCCTTCCAGTGTGCTCCCTGTGCTCGTTTATCATGATCTCAATCTCCCTCAGCTTTTCACAGAGTCCTCGTAGTTTTTTTTCTTTTTCTTTTCACCGTTTTTCTAAACCGTCTCTGAAAAG